>NW_026114880.1:0-37681 GCF_025201925.1 Gopherus flavomarginatus | reverse complement strand
CCCCTGGAGCTGGTGTTGGGGCCCTGAGGGGTTGGGCTCCTGGAGCTGGTGTTGGGGCCCGCAGGGGTTGGGCCTCTGGAGCTGTGGTTGGGGCCCCCGGGGGTTAGGTCCCTGGAGCTATGGTTCGGGCGCTCAGGGGTTAGGACAATGGAGCTGGTGTTGGGGCCCCCAGGGGTTGGGCCCCTGGAGCTGGTGGTGGAGCCCCAGGGGGTTAGATCCCTGGACCTATGGTTCGGGCGCTGAGGGGTTGGGCACATGGAACTGGTGTTGGGGCCCCCAGGGGTTGGGCCCCTGGAGCTGGTGTTGGGGCCCCAGGGGTTAGGCTTCTGGAGCTATTGTTTGGGCGCTCACGGGTTGGGCCCCTGGAGCTGGTGTTGGGGCCCCCAGGGGTTGGGCTCCTGGTTCTGGGGTTGGGGCCCCCAGGGGTTAGGCCCCTGGAGCTATGGTTCCGGCGCTCAGGGGTTGGGCCGTTGGAGCTGGGGTGGGGGCCCCCAGGGGTTAGGCCCCTGGAGCTGTGGTTGGGGCCCCCGGGGGTTAGGCCCCTGGAGCTATGGTTCGGGCACTCAGGGGTTGGGACAATGGAGCTAGTGTTGGGGCCCCCAGGGGTTGGGCCCCTGGAGCTCGTTTTGGAGCCCCCGGGGTTTAGACCCCTGGAGCTATGGTTCGGGCGCTGAGGGGTTGGGCCCCTGGAGCTGGTGTTGGGGCCCCCAGGGGTTGGGCCCCTGGAGCTGTGGTTGGGGCCCCCGGGGGTTAGGCCCCTGGAGCTATGGTTCTTGCGATCAAGGGTTGGGACAATGGAGCTGGTGTTGGGGCCCCCAGGGGTTGGGCCCCTGGAGCTGGTGTTGGAGCCCCCGGGGGTTAAACCCCTGGAGCTATGGTTCGGGCGCTGAGGGATTGGGCCCCTGGAGCTGGTGTTGGGGCCCCCAGGGGTTGGGCCCCTGGAGCTGGTGTTGGGGCCCCAGGGGTTAGGCCCCTTGAGCTATGGTTCGGGCGCTCAGGGGTTGGGCCCCTGGAGTTGGTGTTGGGGCCCCCAGGGGTTGGGCTCCTCGGGATGGGGTTGGGGCCCCCAGGGGATAGGCCCCTGGAGCTATGGTTCCGGCGCTCAGGGGTTGGGCCGTTGGAGCTGGGGTGGGGGCCCCCAGGGGTTAGGCCCCTGCAGCTATGGTTCGGGCGCTCAGGGGTTGGACCCCTGGAGCTGGTTTTGCGGCCCACAACGGTTAGGCCCCTGGAGGTATTGTTCGGGCGCTGAGGGATTGGGCTCCTTGAGCTGGTATTGGGGCCCCCAGGGGTTAGGCCCCTGGAGGGATCGTTCGGGCGCTCAGGGGTTGGGCCCTTGGAGCTGGTGTTGAGGCCCCCAGGGATTAGGCCGCTGGAGCTATGGTTCGGGCGCTCAGGGGTTGGGCTCCTGGAGCTGGTTTTGCTGCCCGCAGGGGTTGGGCCCCTGGAGCTGTGGTTGGGGCCCCCGGGGGTTAGGCCCCTGGAGCTATGGTTCGGGCGCTGAGGGGTTTTGCCCCTGGAGCTGGTGTTGGGGCCCCCAGGGGTTGGGCCCCTGGAGCTGCTGTTGGGGCCCCAAGGGTTAGGCCCCTGGAGATATGGTTCAGGCGCTCAGGGGTTGGGCCCCTGGAGCTGGTGTTGGGGCCCCCAGAGGTTGGGCTCCTGGGGTGGGGTTGGGTCCCCCAGGGGTCAGGCCCCTGGAACTATGGTTCCGGCGCACAGGGGTTGGGGCGTTATAGCTGGGGGGGGGGCCCCCAGGGGTTAGGCCCCTGCAGCTATGATTCGGGCGCTCAGGGGTTGGACCCCTGGAGCTGGTGTTGGGGCTCACAGGGGTTAGGCCCCTGGAGGTATTGTTCGGGCGCTCAGGGGTTGTTCCCCTGGAGCTGGTGTTGGGGCCCCGAGGGGTTAGGCCCCTCGAGCTATGCATCGGGCGCTCAGGGGTTGGGCCCCTGGACTGGTGTTGGGGCCACCAGGGGTGGGCCGCTGGAGCTGGTGTTGGGACCCGAGGTGTTAGGCCCCTGGAGCTATGGTTCGGGCGCTCAGGTGTTGGGGCCCTGGAGCTGATGTTGGGGCTGTCAAAGGTTTGGCTCCTGGAGTTATGGTTCGGGCTCTCAGGGGTTGGGCCCCTGGCGCTAGTGTTGGGGCCCCAGGGGTTAGGCTCCTGGAGCTATGGTTCAGGCGCTCAGGTTTTGGGCCCTTGGAGCTGGGGTGTGTTCCCCCAGGGGTTAGGCCCCTATAGCTATGGTTCGAGCGCTCAGGGGTTCGGTAACTGGAGCTGGTGTTTTGGCCCCCAAGGGTTAGGCTCTTGGAGGTATTGTTCGAGCGCTCAGGGGTTGGGCCCCTGGAGCTGGTGTTGAGGCCCCCAGGGGTTGGGCCCCTGGAGCTGGTGCTGGGACCCCAGGGGTTAGGCCCCTGGAGCTATGGTTCGGGCGCTCAGGGGTTGTGCCCCTGGAGCTGGTGTTGGGGCCCCAGGGGTTAGGCCCCTTCAGATATGGTTCGGGCGCTCAGGGTTGGAACCCTGGAGCTGGTCTTGGGGCCCACAGGGTTTAGGCCCCTGGAGATATTGTTCGGGAGCTCAGGGGTTGGGCCCCGGGAGCTGGTGTTGGGGCCCCCAGGGGTTGGGCCCCTGGAGCTGATGTTGGGGCCCCAGGGGATAGGCCCCTGGAGCTATGGTTCGGGCGCTCAGGGGTTGGGCCCCTGGAGCTGGTGTTGGGGCCCCCAGGGGTTGGGCTCCTGGGGCTGGGGTTGTGGCCCCCAGGGGTTAGTCCCGTGGAGCTGTGGTTCCGGCGCTCAGGGGTTGGGCCGTTGGAGCTGGGGTGAGGGCCCCCAGGGGTTAGGCCCCTGCAGCTATGGTTCGGGCGCTCAGGGGTTGGACCCCTGGAGCTGGTTTTGGGGCCCCAAGGGGTTAGGCCCCTCGAGGGATCGTTCGGGCGCTCAGGGGTTGGGCCCTTGGAGCTGGTGTTGAGGCCACCAGGGATTAGGCCCCTGGAGCTATGGTTCGGGCGTTCAGGGCTTGGGCTCCTGGAGCTGGTTTTGGGGAACGCAGGGGTTGGGCCCCTGGAGCTGTGGTTGGGGCCCCCGGGGGTAGGGCCCCTCGAGCTATGGTTCCGGCGCTGAGGGGTTGGGCCCCTGGAGCTGGTGTTGGGGCCCCCAGGGGTTGGGCCCCTGGAGCTGGTGTTGGGGACCCAGGGGTTAGGCCCCTGGAGCTATGGTTCGGGCACTCAGTGGTTGGGCCCCTGCAGCTGGTGTTATGGCCCCCAGGGGTTAGGCCCCTGCAGCTATCGTTCGGGCGCTCAGAGGTTGGACCCCTGGAGGTGGTTTTGGGGCCCCAAGGGGTTAGGCCCCTGGAGGGATCGTTCGGGCGCTCAGGGGTTGGGCCCTTGGAGCTAGTGTTGAGGCCCCCAGGGATTAGGCCCCTGGAGCTATGGTTTGGGCGCTCAGGGGTTGGGCTCCTGGAGCTGGTATTTGGGCCCGCAGGGGTTGGGCCCCTGGAGCTGTGGTTGGTGCCCCCGGGGGTTAGGCCCCTGGAGCTATGGTTCGGGTGCTCAGTTGTTGGGCCCCTGGAGCTGGTGTTGGGGCCCTCAGGGGTTGGGCTCCTGGTTCTGGGGTTTGGGCCCCCCGGGGTTAGGCCCCTGGAGCTATGGTTCCGGCGCTCAGGGGTTGGGCCGTTGGACCTGGGGCAGGAGCCCCCAGGGGTTAGGCCCCTGCAGCTATGGTTCGGGCGCTCAGGGGTTGGACCCCTAGAGCTGGTGTTGGGGCCCACAGGGGTTAGGCCCCTGGAGGTATTGTTCTGGCGCTCAGAGGTTGGGCCCCTAGAGTTGATGTTGGGGCCCCCAGGGGTTAGGCCCCTGGAGGGATCGTTCGGGCGCTCAGGGGTTGGGCCCTTGGAGCTGGTGTTGAGGCCCCCAGGGATTAGGCCCCTGGAGCTATGGTTCGGGTGCTCAGGGGTTGGGACCCTGGAGCTGGTGTTGGGGCCCCCAGGGGTTGGGCCCTGGAGCTGGGGTTGGAGCCCCCGGGGGTTAGACCCCTGGAGCTATGGTTCGGGCGCTGAGGGGTTGGGCCCCTGGAGCTGGTGTTGGGGCCCCCAGGGGTTGGGGCCCTGGAGCTGGTGTTGGGGCCCTAGGGGTTAGGCCCCTGGAGCTATGGTTCGGGCGCTCAGGGGTTGGGCCCCTGGAGCTGGTGTTGGGGCCCCCAGGGGTTGGGCTCCTGGGGTGGGGTTGGGGCCCCCAGGGGTTAGGCCCCTGGAGCTATGGTTCCGGCGCTCAGGGGTTGGGCCGTTGGAGCTGGGGTGGGGGCCCCCAGGGGTTAGGCCCCTGCAGCTATGGTTCGGGCGCTCAGGGGTTGGACCCCTGGAGCTGGTGTTGGGGCCCACAGGGGTTAGGCCCCTGGAGCTATGGTTCTGGCGCTGAGGTTTTGGGCCCTTGGAGCTGGGGTGGGTTTCCCCAGGGGTTAGGGCCCTGTAGCTATGGTTCGAGCGCTCAGGGTTTGGGCCACTGGAGCTGGTGTTTGGGCCCCCAGGGGTTAGGCTCCTAGAGGTATTGTTCGGGCGCTCAGGGGTTGGGCCCTTGGAGCTAGTGTTGGGCCGCCAGGGATTAGGCCCCTGGAGCTATGGTTCGGGCGCTTAGGGGTTGGGACCCTGGAGCTTGTGTTGGGGTCCCCAGGGGTTGGGCCCCTGGAGCTGGTGTTGGGGCCGCAGGGTTTAGGCCCCTGGAGCTATGGTTCGGGTGCTGAGGGGTTGGGCCCCTGGAGCTGGTGTTGGGGCCCCCAGGGGTTGGGCCCCTGGAGCTATGGTTAGGGCGCTATGGGGTTGGGACCCTGGAGCTGGTGTTGGGGCCCCGAGGGGTTGGGCTCCTGGAGCTGGTGTTGGGGCCCGCAGGGGTTGGGCCCCTGGAGCTGTGGTTGGAGCCCCCGGGGGTTAGGTCCCTGGAGCTATGGTTCGGGCGCTCAGGGGTTAGGACAATGGAGCTGGTGTTGGGGCCCCCAGGGGTTGGGCCCCTGGAGCTGGTTTTGGAGCCCCACGGGGTTAGACCCCTGGACCTATGGTTCGGGCGCTGAGGGGTTGGGCCCCTGGAACTGGTGTTGGGGCCCCCAGGGGTTGGGCCCCTGGAGCTGGTGTTGGGGCCCCAGGGGTTAGGCCTCTGGAGCTATTGTTTGGGCGCTCACGGGTTGGGCCCCTGGAGCTGGTGTTGGGGCCCCCAGGGGTTGGGCTCCTGGTTCTCGGGTTGGGGCCCCCAGGGGTTAGGCCCCTGGAGCTCTGGTTGGGGCCCCCAGGGGTTTTGCCCCTGGAGCTGGTGTTGGGGCCCCCAGGGGTTGGGCCCCTGGAGCTGCTGTTGGGGCCCCAGGGGTTAGGCCCCTGGAGCTATGGTTCAGGCGCTCAGGGGTTGGACCCCTGGAGCTGGTGTTGGGGCCCCCAGAGGTTGGGCTCCTGGGGTGGGGTTGGGTCCCCCAGGGGTCAGGCCCCTGGAACTATGGTTCCGGCGCTCAGGGGTTGGGGCGTTATAGCTGGGGTGGGGGCCCCCAGGGGTTAGGCCCCTGCAGCTATGATTCGGGCGCTCAGGGGTTGGACCCCTGGAGCTGGTGTTGGGGCTCACAGGGGTTAGGCCCCTGGAGGTATTGTTCGGGTGGTCAGGGGTTGTTCCCCTGGAGCTGGTGTTGGGGCCCCGAGGGGTTAGGCCCCTCGAGCTATGCATCGGGCGCTCAGGGGTTGGGCCCTTGGACTGGTGTTGGGGCCACCAGGGGCTGGGCCCCTGGAGATGGTGTTGGGACCCGAGGTGTTAGGCCCCTGGAGCTATGGTTCGGGCGCTCAGGTGTTGGGGCCCTGGAGCTGGTGTTGGGGCTGTCAGGGGTTTGGCTCCTGGAGTTATGGTTCGGGCTCTCAGGGGTTGGGCCCCTGGAGCTGGGGTTGGAGCCGTCAAGGGTTGGGCACCTGGAGCTGGGGTTGGGGCCCCCAGGGTTTAGGCCCCTGGAGCTACGGTTCGGGCGCTCAGGGGTTGGGCCCCTGGAGCTGGTGTTGGGGCCCCCAGGGGTTGGACCCCTGGCGCTAGTGTTGGGGCCCCAGAGGTTAGGCTCCTGGAGCTACGGTTCGGGCGCTCAGGTTTTGGGCCCTTGGAGCTGGGGTGTGTTCCCCCAGGGGTTAGGCCCCTGTAGCTATGGTTCGAGCGCTCAGGGGTTGGGTAACTGGAGCTGGTGTTTTGGCCCCCAAGGGTTAGGCTCTTGGAGGTATTGTTCGAGCGCTCAGGGGTTGGGCCCCTGGAGCTGGTGTTGGGGCCCTCAGCGGTTAGGCCCCTGGAGGTATTGTTCGGGCGCTCAGGGGTTGGGCCCTTGGAGCTGGTGTTGGGCCCCCAGGGATTAGGCCCCTGGAGCTATGGTTCGGGCGCTCAGGGGTTGGGACCCTGGAGCTGGTGTTGGGGTCCCCAGGGGTTGGGCCCCTGGAGCTGGTGTTCGGGCCCCAGGGATTAGGCCCCTGGAGCTATGGTTCGAGCGCTGAGGGTTTGGGCCCCTGGAGCTGGTGTTGGGGCCCCCAGGGGTTGGGCCCTGGAGCTATGGTTAGGGCGCTCTGGGGTTGGGCCCCTGGAGCTGGTGTTGGGGCCCCGAGGGGTTGGGCCCCTGGAGCTGTGGTTGGGGCCCCCGGGGGTTAGGCCCCTGAAGCTATGGTTCGGGCGCTCAGGTGTTGGGCCCCTGGAGCTGGTGTTGGGGCCCCCAGGGGTTGGGCCCCTGGAGCTGGTGTTGGGGCCCCAGGGGTTAGGCCCCTGGAGCTATGGTTCGGGCGCTCAGGGATTGGGCCTCTGGAGCTGGTGTTGGGGCGCCCAGGGGTTGGGCCCGTGGAGCTGGGGTTGGAGCCCCCGGGGGTTAGACGCCTGGAGCTATGGTTCGGGCGCTGAGGGGTTGGGCCCCTGGAGTTGATGTTGGGGCCCCCAGGGGTTTGGCCCCTGGAGCTGGTGTTGGGGCCCCAGGGGTTAGGCCCCTTCAGCTATGGTTCGGGCGCTCAGGTGTTGGAACCCTGGAGCTGGTCTTGGGGCCCACAGGGGTTAGGCCCCTGGAGGTATTGTTGGGGCGCTCAGGGGTTGGGCCCCTGGAGCTGGTGTTGGGGCCCCCAGGTGTTGGGCCCCTGGAGCTGGTGTTGGGGCCCCAGGGGTTAGGCCCCTGGAGGTATGGTTCGGGCGCTCAGGGGTTGGACCACTGGAGCTGGGGTTGGGGCCCCCAGGGGTTAGGCCCGTGGAGCTGTGGTTCCGGCGCTCAGGGGTTGGGCCGTTGGAGCTGGGGTGAGGGCCCCCAGGGTTTAGGCCCCTGCAGCTATGGTTCGGGCGCTCAGGGGTTGGACCCCTGCAGCTGGTGTTGGGGCCCACAGGGGTTAGGCCCCTGGAGGTATTGTTCGGGCGCTCAGGGGTTGGGCCTCTGGAGCTGGTTTTGGGGCCCCAGGGGGTTAGGCCCCTGGATGGATCGTTCGGGCGCTCAGGGGTTGGGCCCTTGGAGCTGGTGTTGAGGCCGCCAGGGATTAGGCCCCTGGAGCTATGGTTCGGGCGTTCAGGGGTTGGGCTCCTGGAGCTGGTTTTGGGGAACGCAGGGGTTGGGCCCCTGGAGCTGTGGTTGGGGCCCCCGGGGGTTAGGCCCTTCGAGCTATGGTTCCGGCGCTGAGGGGTTGGGCCCCTGGAGCTGGTGTTTGGGCCCCCAGGGGTTGGGCCGCTGGAGCTGGTGTTGGGGACCCAGGGGTTAGGCCCCTGGAGCTATGGTTCGGGCGCTCAGGGGTTGGGCCCCTGGAGCTGGTGTTAGGGCCCCCAGAGGTTAGGCCCCTGGAGGGATCGTTCGGACGCTCAGGGGTTGGGCCCTTGGAGCTGGTGTTGAGGCCCCCAGGGATTAGGCCCCTGGAGCTATGGTTCGGGCGCTCAGGGGTTGGACCCCTGGAGCTGGTGTTGGGGACCAAGGGGTTAGGCCCCTGGAGCTATGGTTCTGGCGCTCAGGGGTTGGGCCCCTGGAGCTGGTGTTGGGGCCCCCAGGGGTTAGGCCCATGGAGGGATCGTTCGGGCGCTCAGGGGTTGGGCCCTTGGAGCTGGTGTTGATTCCCCCAGGGATTAGGCCTCTGGAGCTATGGTTCGAGCGCTCAGGGGTTGTGCTCCTGGAGCTGGTATTGGGGCCCGCAGGGGTTGGGCCCCTGGAGCTGTGGTTGGTGCCCCCGGGGGTTATGCCCCTGGAGCTATAGTTCTGGCGCTGAGGGGTTGGGCCCCTGGAGCTGGTGTTGGGGCACCCATGGGTTGGGCCCCTGGAGCTGGTGTTGGTGGCCCCAGGGGTTAAGCCCCTGGAGCTATGGTTCGGGTGCTCAGGGGTTGGGCCCCTGGAGCTGGTGTTGGGGCCCCCAGTGGTTGGGCTCCTGGGGCTGGGGTTGGGGCCCCCAGGGGTTAGGCCCGTGGAACTACGGTTCCGGCGCTCAGGGGTTGGGCCGTTGGAGCTGGGGTAGGAGCCCCCAGGGGTTAGGCCCTTGCAGCTATGGTTCGGGCGCACAGGGGTTGGACCCCTAGAGCTGGTGTTGGGGCCCACAGGGGTTAGGCCCCTGGAGTTATTGTTCGGGCGCTCAGGGGTTGGGCCCCTAGAGCTGGTGTTGGGGCCCCCAGGGGTTAGGCCCCTGGAGGGATCGTTCGGGCGCTCAGGGGTTGGGCTCTTGGAGCTGGTGTTGATGCCCCCAGGGATTAGGCCCCTGGAGCTATGGTTCGGGCGCTCAGGGGTTGGGACCCTGGAGCTGGTGTTGGGGCCCCCAAGTGTTGGGCCCTGGAGCTGGTGTTGGGGCCCCCAGGGGTTGGGCTCCTGGGGTGGGGTTGGGGCCCCCAGGGGTTAGGCCCCTGGAGCTATGGTTCGGGCGCTCAGGGGTTGGGCCGTTGGAGCTGGGGTGGGGGCCCCCAGGGGTTAGGCCCCTGCAGCTATGGTTCGGGCGCTCAGCGGTTGGACCCCTGGAGCTGGTGTTGGGGCCCACAGGGGTTGGGCCGTGGAGCTGGGGTTGGAGCCCCCGGGGGTTAGACCCCTGGAGCTATGGCTCGGGCGCTGAGGGTTTGGGCCCCTGGAGCTGGTGTTGCGGCCCCCAGGGGTTGGGCCCCTGGAGCTCGTGTTGTGGCCCCAGGGGTCAGGCCCCTGGAGCTATGGTTCGTGCGCTCAGGGGTTGGGCCCCTGGAGCTGGTGTTGGGGCCCCCAGGGGTTGAGGTCCTGGGGCGGGGTTGGGGCCCCCAGGGTTTAGGCCCGTGGAGCTATGGTTCCGGCGCTCAGGGGTTGGGCCGTTGGAGCTGGAGTGGGGGCCCCCAGGGGTTAGGCCCCTGCAGCTATGGTTCGGGCGCTGAGGTTTTCGGCCTTTGGAGCTGGGGTGGGTTCCCCCAGGAGTTAGGGCCCTGTAGCTATGGTTCGAGCGCTCAGGTTTTGGGCGCCTGGAGCTTGTGTTGGGGACCACAGGGGTTAGGCTCCTGGAGGTATTGTTCGAGCGCTCAGGGGTTGGGCCCCTGGAGCTGGTGTTGGGGCCCCCAGGGGTTAGGCTCTTAGAGGTATTGTTCGAGCGCTCAGGGGTTGGGCCCTTGGAGCTGGTGTTGGGCCCCCAGGGATTAGGCCCCTGGAGCTATGGTTCGGGCGCTGAAGGTTTGGGCCCCTGGAGCTGGTGTTGGGGCCTCCAGGGGTTGGGCCCCTGGAGCTATGGTTCGGGCGCTCAAGGTTTGGGACAATGGAACTGGTGTTGGGGCCCCCAGGGGTTGGGCCCCTGGAGCTGGTGTTGGAGCCCCAGGGGGTTAGACCCCTGGACCTATGGTTCGGGCGCTGAGGGGTTGGGCCCCTGGAGCTGGTGTTGGGGCCCCCAGGGGTTGGGCTCCTGGTTCTGGGTTTGGGGCCCCCAGGGGTTAGGCCCCTGGAGCTATGGTTCGGGCACTCAGGGGTTGGGCCGTTGGAGCTGGGGTGGGGGCCCCCAGGGGTTAGGCCCCTGCAGCTATGGTTCGGGCGCTCAGGGGTTGGACCCCTGGAGCTGGTGTTTGGGCCCATAGGGGTCAGGCCCCTGGTGGTATTGTTCGGGTGCTCAGGGGTTGGGCCCCTGGAACTGGTGTTGGGGCCCCCAGGGGTTGGGCCCCTGGAGCTATGGTTAGGGCGCTATGGGGTTGGGCCCCTGGAGCTGGTGTTGGGGCCCCGAGGGGTTGGGCTCCTGGAGCTGGTGTTGGGCCCCGCAGGGGTTGGGCCCCTGGAGCTGTGGTTGGGGCCCCCGGGGGTTATGCCCTTGGAGCTATGGTTCAGGCACTCAGGGATTGGGACAATGGAGCTGGTGTTGGAGCCCCCAGGGGTTGGGCTCCTGGAGCTGGTGTTGGAGCCCCAGGGGGTTAGACCCCTTGAATCTATGATGCGGGCTCTGAGGGGTTGGGCCCCTGGAGCTGGTGTTGGGGCCCCAGGGGTTGAGCTCCTGGTTCTGGGGTTGGGGCCCCCAGGGGTTAGGCCCCTGGAACTATGGTTCCGGCGCTCAGGGGTTGGGCCGTTGGAGCTGGGGTGGGGGCCCCCAGGGGTTAGGCCCCTGCAGCTTTGGTTTGGGCGCTCAGGGGTTGGACCCCTGGAGCTGGTGTTGAGACCCCCAGGGATTAGGCCCCTGGAGCTATGGTTCGGGCGCTCAGGGGTTGGGCTCCTGGAGCTGGTGTTGGGGCCCGCAAGGGTTAGGCCCCTGGAGGTATTGTTCGGGCGCTCAGGGGTTGGGACAATGGAGCTGGTGTTGGGGCCCCCAGGGGTTGGGCCCTGGAGCTGCGGTTGGAGCCCCCGGGGGTTAGACCCCTGGAGCTATGTTTAGGACGCTGAGGGTTTGGGCCCCTGGAGCTGGTGTTGGGGCCCCCAGGGGTTGGGCCCCTGGAGCTTGTGTTGGGGCCCCAGGGGTTAGGCCCCTGGAGCTATGGTTCGGGCGCTCAGGGGTTGGGCCCCTGGAGCTGGTGTTGGGGCCCCCAGGGGTTTTGCTCCTGGGGATGGGGTTGGGGCCCCCAGGGGTTAGGCCCCTGGAGCTATGGTTCCGGCGCTCAGGGGTTGGGCCGTTGGAGCTGGGGTGGGAGCCCCCAGGGGTTAGGCCCCTGTAGCTATGGTTCGGGCGCTCAGGGGTTGGACCCCTAGAGCTGGTGTTGGGGCCCACAGGGGTTAGGCCCCTGGAGGTATTTTTCGGGTGCTCAGGGGTTGGGCCCCTAGAGCTGGTGTTGAGGCCCCCAGGGATTAGGCCCCTGGAGCTATGGTTCGGGCGCTCAGGGGTTGGGACAATGGGGCTGGCGTTGGGGCCCCCAGGGGTTGGGCCCTGGACCTGCGGTTGGAGCCCCCGGGGGTTAGACCCCTGGAGCTATGGTTCGGGCGCTGAGGGGTTGGGCCCCTGGAGCTGGTGTTGGGGCCCCCAGGGGTTGGGCCCCTGGAGCTGGTGTTGGGGCCCCAGGGGTTAGGCCCCTGGAGCTATGGTTCGGGCGCTCAGGGCTTGGGCCCCTGGAGCTGGTGTTGGGGCCCCTGAGCTAAAGTCACCCCCTGCTCTCCCATCCCCCACACAGACAGTCCCCACTCTATCACAGTAATGCCCAGAGTATTTCACGCATGGAGCAACAGTAACACTGTGTGGCTATGCAAGGTAATGCCCAGAGCATTTGCTGCATGGAGCAAGAGTGACACCGTGTGGCCACATACGGTAATGCACAGAGCATTTCCCCGCATGGAGCAACAGTGACACTATGTAGCCACACAGGGTAATACACAGAGCATTTCCCCACATGGAGCAACAGTGACACCTTGTGGTCACGCAGGGTAATGCACAGAGCATTTCCTGCATGGAGCTATGGTTCGGGATCTCTGGGGTTGGGCCCCTGGAGCTGGTGTTGGGGCTCCCAGGGGTTGGGCCCCTGTAGCTGGTGTTGGGGCCCCAGGGGTTAGGCTCCTGTCGCTATGCTTCGGGCGCTCAGGGGTTGGGCCCCTGGAGCTGGTGTTGGGGCCCCGAGGGGTTGGACCGCTGGAGCTGGGGTTTGGGCCCCCAGGGGTTAGTCCCCTGGAGCTGTGGTACGGGCGCTCAGGGGTTAGGCCCGTGGAGCTGGGGTCTAGGGCCCTAGGGGTTGGGCCCCTGGAGCTCGGGTGGGGGCCCCCAGGGGTTAGGCCCCTGGAGGTATCGTTCGGGCGCTCAGGGGTTGGGCCCTTGGAGCTAGTTTTGGGGCCCCCAGGGATTAGGACCCTGGAGCTATGGTTCGGGCGCTCAGTGGTTGGGCCCCTGGAGCTGGTGTTAGGGCCCCCAGGGGTTGGACCCCTGGAGCTGGTGTTGGGGCCCAAGGGGTTAGGCCCCTGGAGTTATGGTTCGGGCGCTCAGGGGTTGGGCCCCTGGTGCTGGTGTTGGGGCCCCCAGGGGTTGGGCCCCTGGAGCTGGTGTTGGGGCCCCAGGGTTTATGCCCCTGGAGCTATGGTTCGGGCGCTCAGGGGTTGGGCCCCTGGAGCTATGGTTCGGGCGCTCAGGGGTTGGACCCCTGGAGCTGGGGCTGGAGCCCCCGGGGGTTAGACCCCTTGAGCTATGGTTCGGGCACTCAGGGGTTGGGCCCCTGGAGCTATAGTTCGGGCGCTCAGGGGTTGGGCCCCTGGAGCTATGGTTCGGGCGCTCAGGGGTTGGGCCCCTGGAGCTGGTGGTCGGGCCCCCAGGGTTTGGGCCCCTGGAGCTGTGGTTGGGGTCCCCAGGGGTTAGGCCCCTGGAGTTATGGTTCGGGCGCTCAGGGGTTGGGCCCCTGGAGCTGTTGTTGGGGCCACCAGGGGTTGAGACCCTGGAGCTGGTGTTGGGGCCCCCAGGGGTTGGGCCACTGGAGCTGGGGTTTGGGCGCTCAGGGGTTGGGCCCCTGGAGCTGGTGTTGGGGCCCACAGGGGTTAGGCCCCTGGAGGTATCGTTCGGGTGCTCAGGGGTTGGGCCCTTGGAGCTGGTTTTGGAGCCCCCAGGGATTAGGCCCCTGGAGCTATGGTTCGGGCGCTCAGGGGTTAGGCCCCTGGAGCTGGTGTTAGGGCCCGCAGGGGTTCGACCCCTGGAGCTGGTGTTGGGGCCCCAGGGGTTAGGCCCCTGGAACTATGGTTCGGGCACTCAGGGGTTGGGACCCTTGAGCTGGTGTTGGGGCCCCCAGGGGTTGGGCCCCTGGAGCTGGTGTTGGGGACCCAGGGGTTAGGCCCCTGGATCTATGGTTCGGGCGCTCTGGGGTTGGGCCCCTGGAGCTATGGTTCGGGCGCTCATGGGTTGGGCCCCTGGAGCTGGGGTCGAGGGCTCCAGGGGTTTGGCCCCTGGACCTGGGGTTGTGGCCCCCGGGGGTTAGGCCCCTGGAGCTATGGTTCAGGCCCTCAGGGTTTGGGCCCCTGGAGCTGGTGTTGGGGCCCCCAGGGGTAAGGCCCCTGCTGCTATGGTTCGGGCGCTCAGGGGTTGGACCCCTGGAGCTGGTTTTGGAACCCCCGGGGGTTAGACCCCTGGAGCTATGGTTCAGGCGCTGAGGGGTTGGGCCCCTGGAGCTGGTGTTGGGGCCCCCAGGGGTTAGGCCCCTGGAGGTATTGTTCGAGCGCTCAGGGTTTGGGCCCCTGGAGCTGATGTTGGAGCCCCTAGGGGTTAGGCCCCTGGAGCTATGGTTCGGGCGCTCAGGGGTTGGAACCCTGGAGCTGGTGTTGGGGCCCCCAGGGGTTGGGCCCCTGGAGCTGGTGTTGGGGACCCAGGGGTTAGGCCCCTGGATCTATGGTTCGGGCGCTCAGGGGTTGGGCCCCTGGAGCTATGGTTCGGGCGCTCATGGGTTGGGCCCCTGGAGCTGGGGTCGAGGGCTACAGGGGTTTGGCCCCTGGACCTGGGGTTGTGGCCCCCGGGGGTTAGGCCCCTGGAGCTATGGTTCAGGCCCTCAGGGTTTGGGCCCCTGGAGCTGGTGTTGGGGCCCCCAGGGGTAAGGCCCCTGCTGCTATGGTTCGGGCGCTCAGGGGTTGGGCCCCTGGAGCTGTTGTTGGGGCCCCCAGGGGTTGGGCCCCTGGAGCTGGTGGTGGGGCCCCTAGGGTTTGTGCCCCTGGAGCTGTAGTTGGGGCCCCCAGGGGTTAGGACCCTGGAACTATGGTTCGGGCGCTCAGGGCTTGGGTCCCTGGAGCTGTTGTTGGGGACCCAAGGGGTTGGGCCCCTGGAGCTGGTGTTGGGGCCTCAGGGGTTAGGCCTCTGGAGCTATGGTTCGGGCGCTCAGGGGTTGGACCCCTGGAGCTGGTTTTGGAACCCCCGGGGGTTAGACCCCTGGAGCTATGCTTCAGGCGCTGAGGGGTTGGGCCCCTGGAGCTGGTGTTGGGGCCCCCAGGAGTTAGGCCCCTGGAGGTATTGTTCGAGCGCTCAATGGTTGGGCCCCTGGAGCTGGTGTTGGAGCCCCTAGGGGTTAGGCCCCTGGAGCTATGGTTCGGGCGCTCAGGGGTTGGAACCCTGGAGCTGGTGTTGGGGCCCGCAGAGGTTGCGCCCCTGGACCTGGGGTTGGGGCACCGGGGGTTAGGCCCCTGGAGCTATGGTTCGGGTGCTCAGGCGTTGGGCCCCTGGAGCTATAGTTCGGGCGCTCAGGGGTTGGGCCCCTAGAACTGGGGTCGAGAGCTCCAGGGGTTGGGCCCCTGGAGCTGGGGTTGGTGCACCCTGGGTTTAGGCCCCTGGAGCTATGGTTCGGGTGCTCAGGGGTTAGGCCCCTGGAGCTATGGTTTGGGCGCTCAGGGGTTGGGCCCCTGGAGCTGTTGTTGGGGCCCCCAGGGGTTGGGCCCCTGGAGCTGGTGGTGGGGTCCCCAGGGTTTGTGCCCCTGGAGCTGTGGTTGGGGCCCCCAGGGGTTAGGACCCTGGAGCTATGGTTCGGGCGCTCAGGGGTTGGGCCCCTGGAGCTGGTGTTGTGGCCCCAGGAGCTGGGCCCCTGGAGCTGGTGTTGGGGCCCCAGGGGTTAGGCCCCTGGAGCTGTGGTTCGGGTGCTCAGGGGTTGGGCCCCTGGAGCTGGTGTTGGGACCCCCAGGGGTTGGGCCCCTGGAGCTGTGGTACGGGCACTCAGGGCTTGGGCCCCTGGAGCTGGTGTTGGGGCCCCCAGGGGTTAGGCCCCTGGAGCTATGGTTCTGGCGCTCAGCGGTTGGGCCCCTGGAGCTGGTGTTGGGGCCCCAGGGGTTAGGCCCCTGGAGCTATGGTTCGGGGGCTCAGGGGTTGGGCCCCTGGAGCTGATGTTGGGGTCCCCGGGTTTGGGCCCCTGGAGCTGGTGTTGGGGCCCCAGGGGTTAGGCCCCTGGAGCTATGGTTCGGTCGCTCAGGGTTTGGGCCCCTGGAGCTATGGTTCGGGCGCTCAGGGGTTGGGACCCTGGAGCTGGTGTTGGGGCCCCCAGGGGTTGGGCCACTGGAGCTATGGTTCGGGCGCTCAGGGGTTGGGCCCCTGGGGCTATGGTTCGGGCGCTCAGGGGTTGGGCCCTTGGAGCTGGGGTGGGGGCCCCCAGGGGTTAGGCCCCTGGAGCTATGGTTCGGGCGCTCAGGGGTTGGGCCCCTGGAGCTGGTGTTGGGGCCCCCAGGGGTTAGGCCCCTGGAGGTATCGTTCGGGCGCTCAGGGGTTGGGCCCTTGTAGATGGTTTTGGTTTCCCCCAGGGATTAGGCCCGTGGAGCTATGGTTCTGGCGCTCAGCGGTTGGGCCCCTGGAGCTTGTGTTAGGACCCCGAGGGGTTGGACCCCTGGAGCTGGTGTTGGGGCCCCAGGGGTTAGGCCCCTGTAGCTATGGTTCGGGCGCTCAGGGGTTGGGCCCCTGGAGCTGATGTTGGGGCCCCCAGGGGTTGGGCCCCTGGAGCTGGTGTTGGGGCCCCAGGGGTTAGGCCCCTGGAGCTATGGTTCGGGCGCTCAGGGGTTGGGCCACTGGAGCTATGGTTCGGGTGCTCAGGGGTTGCGCCCCTGGAGCTGGAGTCGAGGGCTCCAGGGGTTTGGCCCCTGGACCTGGGGTAGTGGCCCCCGGGGGTTAGGCCCCTGCAGCTATGGTTCAGGCGCTCAGGGGTTGGGCTCCTGCAGCTGGTGTTGTGGCCCCAGGGATTAGGCCCCTAGAGCTATGGTTCCGGCGCTCAGGAGTTGGGCCGTTGGAGCTAGGGTGGGGGCCCCCAGGGGTTAGGCCCCTGCAGCTATGGTTCGGGCGCTCAGGGGTTGGACCCCTGGAGCTGGTTTTGGAACCCCCGGGGGTTAGACCCCTGGAGCTATGGTTCGGGTGCTGAGGGCTTGGGCCCCTGGAGCTGGTGTTGGGGCCCCCAGGGGTTAGGCCTCTGTAAGTATTGTTCGAGCGCTCAGGGGTTGGGCCCCTGGAGCTGGTTTTGGAGCCCCCAGGGGTTAGGGCCCTGGAGCTATGGTTCGGGCGCTCAGGGGTTGGAACCCTGGAGCTGGTGTTGGGGCCCCCAGGAGTTGTGCCCCTGGACCTGGGGTTGGGGCACTGGGGGTTAGGCCCCTGGAGCTATGGTTCGGGCGCTCAGGGGTTGGGCCCCTGGAGCTATAGTTCGGGCGCTCAGAGGTTGGGCCCCTAGAGCTGGGGTCGAGGGCCCCAGGGGTTGTGCCCCTGGAGCTGGGGTTGGGGCCCCCAGGGGTTGGGCGTCTGGAGCTGGGGTTGGGGCCCCTAGGGGTTAGGCCCCTGGATCTATGGTTCGGGCGCTCAGGGTTTGGGCCCCTGGAGCTATGGTTCGGGCGCTCAGGGGTTGGGCCCCTGGAGCTGGTGTTGGGGCCCCCAGGGGTCGGGCCGCTGGAGCTGGGGTTTTGGGCCCCCAGGGGTTACCCCCCTGGAGCTGTGGTACGGGCGCTCAGGGGGTGGGCCCCTGAAGCTGGGGTCTCGGGCCCCTGGGGTTGGGCCCCTGGAGCTGGGGTGGGGGCCCCCAGGGGTTAGGACCCTGGAGCTATGGTTCGGGCACTCAGGGTTTGGGCCCCTGGAGCTGGTGTTGGTGCCCCCAGGGGTTAGGCCGCTGGAGCTCGGGTTTGGGCCCCCAGGGGTTACCCCCCTGGAGCTGTGGTACGGGCGCTCAGGGGTTGGGCCCCTGGAGCTGGGGTCTAGGGCCCCAGGGGTTGGGCCCCTGGAGCTTGGGTGGGGGCCCCCAGGGGTTAGGCGTATGGAGCTATGGTTCGGGTACTCAGGGGTTGGGCCCCTGGAGCTGGTGTTGGGGCCCTCAGGGGTTATGCCCCTGGAGGTATTGTTCGGGCGCTCAGGGGTTGGGCCCTTGGAGCTGGTTTTGGGGCCCCCAGGGATTAGGCCCATGGAGCTATGGTGCGGGCGCTCAGCGGTTGGGCCCCTGGAGCTGGTGTTAGGGCCCCCAGGGGTCGGGCCCCTGGAGCTGGTGTTGGGGCCCCCAGGGGTTGGGCCCCTGGAGCTATGGCTCGGGCGCTCAGGGGTTGGGCCCCTGGGGCTATGGTTCGGACGCTCAGGGGTTAGGCCCCTGGCGCTGGGGTCGAGGGCCCCAGGGGTTGGGCCGCTGGAGCTGGGGTTGATGCCCCCGGAGGTTAGGCCCCTGGAGTTATGGTTCGGGCGCTCAGGGGTTGGGCCCTTGGAGCTGGGGTGGGGGCCCCCAGGGGTTAGGCCCCTGGAGCTATGGTTCGGGCGCTCAGGGGTTGGGCCTCTGGAGCTGGTGTGGGGTCCCCCAGGAGTTAGGCCCCTGGAGGTATTGTTCGGGCGCTCAGGCGTTGGGCCCTTGGAGCTGGTTTTGGGACCCCCAGGGGTTAGGCCCCTGGAGCTATGTTTCGGGTGCTCAGGGGTGGGCCCCTGGAACTGGTGTTGGGGCCCCTGAGCTAAAGTCACCCCCTGCTCTCCCATCCCCAACACAGACAGTCCCCACTCCATCACAGTAATGCCCAGAGCATTTCACGCATGGAACAACAGTAACACTGTGTGGCTATGGAGGGTAATGCCCAGAGCATTTGCTGCATGGAGCAAGAGTGACACCGTGTGGCCACATACGGTAATGCACAGAGCATTTCCCCGCATTTAGCAACAGTGACACCTTGTGGTCACGCAGGGTAATGCACAGAGCATTTCCTTCATGGAGCTATGGTTCGGGAGCTCTGGGGTTGGGCCCCTGGAGCTGGTGTTGGGGCTCCCAGGGGTTGGGCCCCTGGAGCTGGTGTTGGGGCCCCAGGGGTAAGGCCCCTGGCACTATGGTTCGGGCGCTCAGGGGTTGTGCCCTTGGAGCTGGGGTGGGGGCCCCCAGTGGTTAGGCCCCTGCAGCTATGGTTCGGGCGCTCAGGGGTTGGACCCCTGGACCTGGTTTTGGAACCCCCGGGGGTTAGACCGCTGGAGCTATGATTCGGGCGCTGAGTTTTTGGGCCCCTGGAGCTGGTGTTGGGGCCCCCAGGGGTTAGGCCCCTGGAGGTATTGTTCGAGCGCTCAGGGATTGGGCCCCTGGAGCTGGTGTTGGAGCCCCCAGGGGTTAGGCCCCTGTAGCTATGGTTCGGGCGCTCAGGGGTTGGAACCCTGGAGCTGGTGTTGGGGCCCCCAGGGGTTGGTCCCCTGGACCTGGGGTTGGGGAACCGGGGGTTAGGCCCCTGGAGCTATGGTTCGGGCCCTCAGGGGTTGGGCCCCTGGAGCTATAGTTCGGGCGCTGAGGGGTTGGGCCCCTAGAGCTAGGGTCGAGGGCCCCAGGGGTTGGGCCCCTGGAGCTGGGGTTGGGGCCCCCAGGGGTTGGGCCCCTGGAGCTGGGGTTGGGGCCCCTAGGGGTTAGGCCCCTGGAGCTATGGTTCGGGCGCTCAGGGTTTGGGCCCCTGGAGCTATGGTTCGGGCGCTCAGGGGTAGGGCCCCTGGAGCTGGTGGTGGGGCCCCCAGGGTTTGGGCCCCTGGAGCTGTGGTTGGGGCCCCCAGGGGTTAGGTCCCTGGAGCTATGGTGCGGGCGCTCTGGGGTTGGGCCCCTGGAGCTGTTGCTGGGGCCCCCAGGGGTTGGGCCGCTGGAGCTGGTGTTGGGGCCCCAGGGTTTAGGCCTCTGGAGCTATGGTTCGGGCGCTCAGGGTTTGGGCCCCTGGAGCTATGGTTCAGGCGCTCAGGGGTTGTGCCCCTGGAGCTGGTGTTGCGGCCCCAGTTGCTGGGCCCCTGGAGCTGGTGTTGGGGCCCCAGGGGTTAGGCCCCTGGAGCTATGGTTCGGGCGCTCAGGGGTTGGGCCCCTGAAGCTGGTGTTGGTGCCCCCAGGGGTTGGGCCCCTGGAGCTGGGGTGGGGGTCCCCAGGTGTTAGGCCCCTGGAGCTATGGTTCGGGCACTCAGGGGTTGGGCCCCTGGAGCTGGTGTTGGAGCCCCCATGGGTTAGGCCGCTGGAGCTGGGGTTTGGGTCCGCAGGGGTTACCCCCCTGGAGCTGTGGTACGGGCGCTCAGGGGTTGGGCCCCTGGAGCTGGGGTCTAGGGCCCCAGGGGTTGGGCGCCTGGAGCTGAGGTGGGTGCCCCCAGTGGTTAGGCCTATGGAGCTATGGTTCGGGCACTCAGGGGTTGGGTCCCTGGAGCTGGTGTTGGGGCACTCAGGGGTTATGCCCCTGGAGGTATCGTTCGGGCGCTCAGGGGTTGGGCCCTTGGAGCTGGTTTTGGGGCCCCCAGGGATTAGGCCCCTGGAGCTATGGTTCGGGCGCTCAGCGGTTGGGCCCCTGGAGCTGGTGTTAGGGCCCCCAGGGGTTGGACCCCTGGAGCTGGTGTTGGGGCCCCAGGGGTTAGGCCCCTGGAACTATGGTTCGGGCGCTCAGGGGTTGGGCCCCTGGAGCTGATGTTGGGGCCCCCAGGGTTTGGACCCCTCGAGCTGGTGTTGGGGCCCCAGGGGTTAGGCCCCTGGAGCTATGGTTCGGTCGCTCAGGGTTTGGGCCCCTGGAGCTATGGTTCGGGCGCTCAGGGGTTGGGCCCCTGGAGCTGGTGTTGGGGCCCCCAGGGGTTGGGCCCCTGGAGCTATGGTTCGGTCGCTCAGCGGTTGGGCCCCTGGGGCTATGGTTCGGACGCTCAGGGGTTGGGCCCCTGGAGCTGGGGTCGAGGGCCCCAGGGGTTGGGCCGCTGGAGCTGGGGTTGCTGCCCCCGGAGGTTAGGCCCCTGGAGCTATGGTTCGGGCGCTCATGGTTTGGGCCCTTGGAGCTGGGGTGGGGGCCCCCAGGGGTTAGGCCCCTGGAGCTATGGTTCGGGCGCTCAGGGGTTGGGCCCCTGGAGCTGGTGTTGGGGCCCCCAGGGGTTAGGCCCCTGGAGGTTTCGTTCGGGCACTCAGGGGTTGGGCCCTTGTAGATGGTTTTGGTTTCCCCCAGGGATTAGGCCCCTGGAGCTATGGTTCTGGCGCTCAGCGGTTGGGCCCCTGGAGCTGGTGTTAGAGCCCCCAGGGGTTGGACCCCTGGAGCTGGTGTTGGGGCCCCAGGGGTTAGGCCCCTGGAGCTATGGTTCGGGCGCTCAGGGGTGGGCCACTGGAGCTATGGTTCGGGTGCTCAGGGGTTGCGCCCCTGGAGCTGGGGTCGAGGGCTCCAGGGGTTTGGCCCCTGGACCTGGGGTAGTGGCCCCCGGGGGTTAGGCCCCTGCAGCTATGGTTCAGGCGCACAGGGGTTGGGCCCCTGGAACTGGTGTTGGGGCCCCAGGGATTAGGCCCCTAGAGCTATGGTTCCGGCGATCAGGAGTTGGGCCGTTGGAGCTGGGGTGGGGGCCCCCAGGGGTTAGGCCCCTGCAGCTATGGTTCGGGCGCTCAGGGGTTGGACCCCTGGAGCTGGTTTTGGAACCCCCGGGGGTTAGACCCCTGGAGCTATGGTTCGGGCGCTTAGTGGTTGGGCCCCTGGAGCTGGTGTTGGGGCCCCCAGGGGTTAGGCCCCTGGAGGTATTGTTCGAGCGCTCAGGGGTTGGGCCCCTGGAGCTGGTGTTGGAGCCCCCAGGGGTTAGGGCCCCGGAGCTATGGTTCGGGCGCTCAGGGGTTGGAACCCTGGAGCTGGTGTTGGGGCCCCCAGGGGTTGGTCCCCTGGACCTGGGGTTGGGGAACCGGGGGTTAGGCCCCTGGAGCTATGGTTCGGGCCCTCAGGGGTTGGGCCCCTGGAGCTATAGTTCGGGCGCTGAGGGGTTGGGCCCCTAGAGCTAGGGTCGAGGGCCCCAGGGGTTGGGCCCCTGGAGCTGGGGTTGGGGCCCCCAGGGGTTGGGCCCCTGGAGCTGGGGTTGGGGCCCCTAGGGGTTAGGCCCCTGGAGCTATGGTTCGGGCGCTCAGGGTTTGGGCCCCTGGAGCTATGGTTCGGGGCGCTCAGGGGTAGGGCCTCTGGAGCTGGTGGTGGGGCCCCCAGGGTTTGGGCCCCTGGAGCTGTGGTTGGGGCCCCCAGGGGTTAGGTCCCTGGAGCTATGGTGCGGGCGCTCTGGGGTTGGGCCCCTGGAGCTGTTGCTGGGGCCCCCAGGGGTTGGGCCGCTGGAGCTGGTGTTGGGGCCCCAGGGTTTAGGCCTCTGGAGCTATGGTTCGGGCGCTCAGGGTTTGGGCCCCTGGAGCTATGGTTCAGGCGCTCGGGGGTTGTGCCCCTGGAGCTGGTGTTGCGGCCCCAGTTGCTGGGCCCCTGGAGCTGGTGTTGGGGCCCCAGGGGTTAGGCCCCTGGAGCTATGGTTCGGGCGCTCAGGGGTTGGGCCCCTGAAGCTGGTGTTGGTGCCCCCAGGGGTTGGGCCCCTGGAGCTGGGGTGGGGGTCCCCAGGTGTTAGGCCCCTGGAGCTATGGTTCGGGCACTCAGGGGTTGGGCCCCTGGAGCTGGTGTTGGAGCCCCCATGGGTTAGGCCGCTGGAGCTGGGGTTTGGGTCCGCAGGGGTTACCCCCCTGGAGCTGTGGTACGGGCGCTCAGGGGTTGGGCCCCTGGAGCTGGGGTCTAGGGCCCCAGGGGTTGGGCGCCTGGAGCTGAGGTGGGTGCCCCCAGTGGTTAGGCCTATGGAGCTATGGTTCGGGCACTCAGGGGTTGGGTCCCTGGAGCTGGTGTTGGGGCACTCAGGGGTTATGCCCCTGGAGGTATCGTTCGGGCGCTCAGGGGTTGGGCCCTTGGAGCTGGTTTTGGGGCCCCCAGGGATTAGGCCCCTGGAGCTATGGTTCGGGCGCTCAGCGGTTGGGCCCCTGGAGCTGGTGTTAGGGCCCCCAGGGGTTGGACCCCTGGAGCTGGTGTTGGGGCCCCAGGGGTTAGGCCCCTGGAACTATGGTTCGGGCGCTCAGGGGTTGGGCCCCTGGAGCTGATGTTGGGGCCCCCAGGGTTTGGACCCCTCGAGCTGGTGTTGGGGCCCCAGGGGTTAGGCCCCTGGAGCTATGGTTCGGTCGCTCAGGGTTTGGGCCCCTGGAGCTATGGTTCGGGCGCTCAGGGGTTGGGCCCCTGGAGCTGGTGTTGGGGCCCCCAGGGGTTGGGCCCCTGGAGCTATGGTTCGGTCGCTCAGGGGTTGGGCCCCTGGGGCTATGGTTCGGACGCTCAGGGGTTGGGCCCCTGGAGCTGGGGTCGAGGGCCCCAGGGGTTGGGCCGCTGGAGCTGGGGTTGCTGCCCCCGGAGGTTAGGCCCCTGGAGCTATGGTTCGGGCGCTCATGGTTTGGGCCCTTGGAGCTGGGGTGGGGGCCCCCAGGGGTTAGGCCCCTGGAGCTATGGTTCGGGCGCTCAGGGGTTGGGCCCCTGGAGCTGGTGTTGGGGCCCCCAGGGGTTAGGCCCCTGGAGGTTTCGTTCGGGCGCTCAGGGGTTGGGCCCTTGTAGATGGTTTTGGTTTCCCCCAGGGATTAGGCCCCTGGAGCTATGGTTCTGGCGCTCAGCGGTTGGGCCCCTGGAGCTGGTGTTAGAGCCCCCAGGGGTTGGACCCCTGGAGCTGGTGTTGGGGCCCCAGGGGTTAGGCCCCTGGAGCTATGGTTCGGGGCGCTCAGGGGTGGGCCACTGGAGCTATGGTTCGGGTGCTCAGGGGTTGCGCCCCTGGAGCTGGGGTCGAGGGCTCCAGGGGTTTGGCCCCTGGACCTGGGGTAGTGGCCCCCGGGGGTTAGGCCCCTGCAGCTATGGTTCAGGCGCACAGGGGTTGGGCCCCTGGAACTGGTGTTGGGGCCCCAGGGATTAGGCCCCTAGAGCTATGGTTCCGGCGATCAGGATTTGGGCCGTTGGAGCTGGGGTGGGGGCCCCCAGGGGTTAGGCCCCTGCAGCTATGGTTCGGGCGCTCAGGGGTTGGACCCCTGGAGCTGGTTTTGGAACCCCCGGGGGTTAGACCCCTGGAGCTATGGTTCGGGCGCTTAGTGGTTGGGCCCCTGGAGCTGGTGTTGGGGCCCCCAGGGGTTAGGCCCCTGGAGGTATTGTTCGAGCGCTCAGGGGTTGGGCCCCTGGAGCTGGTGTTGGAGCCCCCAGGGGTTAGGGCCCCGGAGCTATGGTTCGGGCGCTCAGGGGTTGGAACCCTGGAGCTGGTGTTGGGGCCCCCAGGGGTTGGGCCCCTGGACCTGGGGTTGGGGCACTGGGGGTTAGGCCCCTGGAGCTATGGTTCGGGCGCTCACGGGTTGGGCCCCTGGAGCTATAGTTCGGGCGCTCAGGGGTTGGGCCCCTAGAGCTGGGGTTGAGGGCCCCAGGGGTTGGGCCCCTGGAGCTGGGGTTGGGGCCCCCAGGGGTTGGGCCTCTGGAGCTGGGGTTGGGGCCCCTAGGGCTTAGGCCCCTGGAGCTATGGTTCGGGCGCTCAGGGTTTGGGCCCCTGGAGCTATGGTTCGGGCGCTCAGGGGTTGGGCCCCTGGAGCTGGTGGTGGGGCCCCAGGGTTTGGGCACCTGGAGCTGTGGGTGGGGCCCCCAGGGGTTAGGCCCCTGGAGCTATGGTTCGGGCGCTCAGGGGTTGGACCCCTTGTCATAAACAGATAGCTAAGGGTTAATGTCTCTTTCACCTGAAGCACCTGACCGGAGGACCAATCAGGAAACTGGATTTTTTCAACTTTGGGTGGAGGGAATTTTGTGTCTGAGTCTTTTGTCTGTCTGCCTGCTTTCTCTGAGCTTTGGAGAAGCAGTTTCTACTTTCTAGTCTTCTGTTTCTAAGTGTAAGGACAAAGAGATCAGATAGTAAGTTCTATGGTTTCTTTTCTTTGGTATTTGCATGAATATAAGTGCTGGAGTGCTTTGATTTGTATTCTTTTTGAATAAGGCTGTTTATTCAATATTCTTTTAAGCAATCGACCCTGTATTGTATCATCTTAATACAGAGAGACCATTTGTATTTTTCTTTCTTTTTATATAAAGCTTTCTTTTAAGACCTGTTGGAGTTTTTCTTTACTTCAGGGAAATTGAGTCTGTACTCACCAGGGAATTGGTGGGAGGAAGAAATCGGGGAGATCTGTGTGTTGGATTGCTAGCCTGATTTTGCATTCCCTCTGGGGGAATAGGAAAGTACTTTTGTTTCCAGGACTGGGAACAGAGAGGGGGGAAGGGAAAAAGGATTATTTCCCTTTGTTGTGAGACTCAAGGGATTTGGGTCTTGGGGTCCCCAGGGAAGGTTTTTCAGGGGGACCAGAGTGCCCCAAAACACTCTAATTTTTTGGGTGGTGGCAGCAGGTGCCAGGTCCAAGCTGGTAACTAAGCTTGGAGGTTTTCATGCTAACCCCCATATTTTGGACGCTAAGGTCCAAATCTGGGACTAAGGTTATGACATGGTGTAGCAGCGGGTGGGAGATAGACAGAATCCAGAAGCCAGTGGAAATATTTTATTTTTCTTTTCTCTGCTAGGGGCTTTTTAGCAGAGAGAAACAGTTGGTTTTAAAAGGGAACCAGAGAGAATTTTTTTTCTGCTCTCTCTGGCAGTTTGTGGCTTGCATGTTAAGCGAGAAGCCATTAAGAGACTGTTAAGGGTCTTTTGTCACACAATAGCACTCCCATTGAGAGTCATTACCAGCACTATATAAATGCAAATAAAGTGGTTTTTCAGGTTTACTTAACATTGAAAATTAGCTAAAGGCACTGTTGCTAGGCAGACTTCAGGAGACAACAGAGAACCTGCAGTTCAGAAGATAAACACCGGAGGGCACCCCAACACAAGAAAACAGGAACCATGACTTCTAAGGCAAAAATTGAGGCCAAAGAGCAAATCAAAGAAGCTGAACACAGGCGACAACTGGAAATAAAACAAACAGAGATGGAAATAAGAGAGAGAGAAAGAGAGGCAGCCTACCAAAGAGAACAGGCAGCCAAAGAGGCGGCCCACCCCCGAGACATGGAAAAACACCAAAAAGAAATGGAAAAACAACAAAAAGAGAATGAAGAGAAGGAAAAACAGAGAAAACATGAACTGGAGTTGGCAAAAGCTGGGCTGCATGTGCCAGCCAACCCTAACAACCCGGCGCCAATTATTGCTCCCCAGCACAGGAAATTTCCCACCTACAAGGCAGGTGATGACACCGAGGCCTTCTTGGAAAATTTTGAAAGAGCCTGTCTTGGGTACAACATCCCCGAAGACCAGTACATGGTAGAATTGAGGTCACAGCTCAGTGGACCTTTAGCAGAGGTGGAAGCTGAAATGCCTAAGCAGCAAATGAATGACTATAAACTTTTTCAAACCAAAGCCAGATACAGAATGGGGATAACCCCAGATCATGCCCGTCGGCGCTTCAGAACCCAAAAGTGGAAACCAGAGGTGTCATTTCCCAAACACGCCTACTACATTGCAAAAAACTATGAGGCCTGGATAACAGGAAACAACATTCAAACCTTGGAAGAACTGCACCTCCTCATACAAATGGAGCAGTTCTTGGACGGTGTTCCTGAAGACATCACACGGTACATACAAGATGGAAATCCCAAAGATATCGCTGAGGCGGGGGAGATTGGAGCCAAATGGATGGAACTGGCAGAAAGCAAGAAAGCTACTGTCAAGGGGAACGATTACCCCAGGGGGCACACAAACCATAAACCCTACAACCGAGGACAGCCAAAGACCCCACATACCACCCAAGTAAAGCCACAGACACCCTACCCTTCCACCTCACCAGTCTCCAGTAACTCACCTCGGCCCAGTGACCCATCAGATGGAAGATGCTTTAAGTGTAATGAACTGGGACATATCAAGGTCAACTGTCCAAAGAACACCATGCGAGTGTAATTCATTACACCACCATCACACCAAAGATCCCCAGGCCCGGATGCCTCTCAAATACCCTTGGAGCGAAGGGAAAATTTGAGAGTGGGCGGAAAGAAGGTTACTGCGTGGAGAGACACGGGGGCACAAGTGTCAGCTATCCACCAATCCTTCGTTGACCCCAAATTCATCAACCCAAAGGCCAAAGTTACAATTTACCCCTTCATGTCACAAGCTGTAGACTTGCCTACAGCTCAACTGCCTGTCCAGTACAAAGGCTGGTCAGGAATGTGGACTTTTGCAGTCTATGACAATTATCCTATCCCCATGCTACTGGGGGAAGACTTGGCCAACCAGGTGAGGCGGGCCAAGAGAGTGGGAATGGTTACACGTAGCCAAACCAGGCAAGCTTCCAGACCCATTCCTGTTCCTGAGCCGTCCACAGAGGCCCCGTCTGTGTTACCAGAGACCCAGACAGAGGTAGTGGACCCGGATTCCATGCCTACCACTGAAACAGCCACAGCATCTCCAGTCCCAGGCCCGGAACTGGAACAGCAACCAGCACCAGCAAGTGCAAACCCATCTTCAAACTCAACGCCAGAGGGCGCCAGCGAGCCAAAACTGGCAGAAGCAACAGACAGCCATACCCAAAAGGCTCAGCCAGAGCCTGAAATAACCTCAGGTGCACCAGCGGAGAGCGGTTCACCAGCAACGGAAACAACCCCATCACCTACATTGCTTCCAGAGGGACCAAGCCCAAGTCCACAGTCTGAGGAAGAACTGGTGACCCCAGCCTCAAGGGAACAGTTCCAGACTGAGCAGGAAGCAGATGACAGCCTTCAGAAAGCTTGGGCGGCGGCACGGAACACCCCACCGCCTCTCAGCTCTTCTAATCGATCCCGGTTTGTTATAGACCAAGGACTTTTATACAAGGAAATTCTTTCTGGTGGACACCGGGAAGAATGGCAGCCGCAAAAACAGTTGGTGGTTCCAACTAAGTACCGGGGGAAGCTCTTAAGCTTAGCCCATGATCATCCCAGTGGCCATGCTGGGGTGAACAGAACCAAGGACCGGTTGGGGAAGTCCTTCCACTGGGAGGGGATGGGAAAGGACGTTGCCAAGTATGTCCGGTCTTGTGAGGTATGCCAAAGAGTGGGAAAGCCTCAAGACCAGGTCAAGGCCCCTCTCCAGCCACTCCCCATAATTGAGGTCCCATTTCAGCGAGTAGCTGTGGATATTCTGGGCCCTTTCCCAAAAAAGACGCCCAGAGGAAAGCAGTACGTACTGACTTTAGAGGACTTTGCTACCCGATGGCCAGAAGCAGTAGCTCTAGGCAACACCAGGGCTAACACTGTGTGCCTGGCCCTAACAGACATCTTTGCCAGGGTAGGTTGGCCCTCTGACATCCTTACAGATTCAGGGTCTAATTTCCTGGCAGGGACCATGGAAAAACTGTGGGAAACTCATGGGGTGAATCACTTGGTTGCCATCCCGTACCACCATCAAACCAATGGCCTGGTGGAAAGGTTCAATGGAACTTTGGGGGCCATGATACGAAAATTCATCAACCAATTCTCCAATAATTGGGACCTAGTGTTGCAGCAGTTGCTGTTTGCCTACAGGGCTGTCCCACATCCCAGTTTAGGGTTTTCACCATTTGAACTTGTGTATGGTCACGAGGTTAAGGGGCCATTACAGTTGGTGAAGCAGCAATGGGAGGGGTTTACGCCTTCTCCAGGAACTAACATTCTGGACTTTGTAAGCAACCTACAAAGCACCCTCCGACACTCTTTAGCCCTTGCTAGAGAGAACCTAAAGAATGCTCAGGAAGAGAAAAAGGCCTGGTATGACAGACATGCCAGAGAACGTTCCTTCAAGGTAGGAGACCAGGTTATGGTCTTGAAGGCGCAACAGGCCCATAAGATGGAAGCATCATGGGAAGGGCCATTCACGGTCCAAGAGCGCCTGGGAGCTGTAAACTACCTCATAGCATTTCCCAATTCCTCACTAAAGCCTAAAGTGTACCATGTTAATTCTCTCAAGCCTTTCTATTCCAGAGATTTACAGGTTTGTCAGTTTACAGTCCAGGGAGATGATGCTGAGTGGCCTGACGGTGTCTACTACGACGGGAAAAAAGACGGTGGCGTGGAAGAGGTGAACCTCTCAACCACCCTGGAACGTCTGCAGCGGCAACAAATCAAGGAGCTGTGCACTAGCTTCGCCCCATTGTTCTCAGCCACCCCAGGACGGACTGAACGGGCATACCACTCCATTGATACAGGTAATGCTCACCCAATCAGAACCCCACCCTACCAGGTGTCTCCTCATGCCCAAGCTGCTATAGAACGGGAGATCCAGAACATGCTACAGATGGGTATAATCCGCTCATCTACCAGTGCATGGGCATCTCCAGTGGTTCTGGTACCCAAACCAGATGGGGAAATACGCTTTTGCGTGGACTACCGTAAGCTAAATGCTGTAACTTGTCCGGACAACTATCCAATGCCATGCACCGATGAGCTATTGGAGAAGTTGGGACGTGCCCAGTTCATCTCTACAATAGACTTAACCAAGGGGTACTGGCAAGTACCGCTAGATGAACCTGCCAAGGAGAGGTCAGCATTCGTCACCCATGCGGGGGTGTATGAATTCAATGTCCTTCCTTTCGGCCTTCGAAATGCACCCGCCACCTTCCAGAGGCTGGTAGATGGTCTACTAGCTGGACTGGGAGAATTTGCAGTTGCCTACCTCGATGATGTGGCCATTTTTTCAGACTCCTGGCCCGAACACCTACTACACCTGGAAAAGGTCTTTGAGCGCATCAGGCAGGCAGGACTAACTGTTAAGGCCAAAAAGTGTCAAATAGGCCAAAACAGAGTAACTTACCTGGGGCACCAGGTGGGTCGAGGAACCATAAACCCCCTACAGGCCAAGGTGGATGCTATCCAAAAGTGGCCTGTCCCACTGTCCAAGAAGCAGGTCCAATCCTTCTTAGGCTTGGCTGGATACTACAGGCGATTTGTACCACACTACAGCCAAATCGCTGCCCCCACTGACCGACCTGACCAAAAAGACCCAGCCAAATGCAGTTAAGTGGACTGATGAGTGTCAAAAGGCCTTTACCCAACTTAAGGCAACGCTCATGTCTGACCCTGTGCTCAGGGCCCCGGACTTTGACAAGCCATTCCTAGTAACCACGGATGCATCTGAGCGTGGTATAGGAGCAGTGCTCATGCAGGAAGCAACAGATCACAACTTCCATCCTGTCGTGTTTCTCAGTAAGAAACTGTCTGAGAGGGAAAGTCACTGGTCAGTCAGTGAAAAGGAATGCAATGCCATTGTGTACGCCCTGGAAAAGCTACGCCCATATATTTGGGGACGGCGGTTCCAACTACAAACTGACCATGCTGCACTAAAGTGGCTTCATACTGCCAAGGGGAACAACAAGAAACTTCTTCGTTGGAGTTTAGCTCTCCAAGATTTTGATTTTGAAATTCAACACATCACAGGAGCTTCTAATAAAGTTGCTGATGCACTCTCCCGGGAGATTTCCCAGAATTCAGTAGTTAAAAAGTGTTCTTAAATGTAGAAGTCTGTTAGTTATATACTTAGTAGTATATGTAAAGGTGCATGTGTTGTAGTAATCTGTTTATTTTACAGTTCTAGAAGGAAATCGCCGCCAGTGAGCTTCCCCACTGTCTGCAATTTGGGGGGGCGTGTCATAAACAGATAGCTAAGGGTTAATGTCTCTTTCACCTGAAGCACCTGACCGGAGGACCAATCAGGAAACTGGATTTTTTCAACTTTGGGTGGAGGGAATTTTGTGTCTGAGTCTTTTGTCTGTCTGCCTGCTTTCTCTGAGCTTTGGAGAAGCAGTTTCTACTTTCTAGTCTTCTGTTTCTAAGTGTAAGGACAAAGAGATCAGATAGTAAGTTCTATGGTTTCTTTTCTTTGGTATTTGCATGAATATAAGTGCTGGAGTGCTTTGATTTGTATTCTTTTTGAATAAGGCTGTTTATTCAATATTCTTTTAAGCAATCGACCCTGTATTGTATCATCTTAATACAGAGAGACCATTTGTATTTTTCTTTCTTTTTATATAAAGCTTTCTTTTAAGACCTGTTGGAGTTTTTCTTTACTTCAGGGAAATTGAGTCTGTACTCACCAGGGAATTGGTGGGAGGAAGAAATCGGGGAGATCTGTGTGTTGGATTGCTAGCCTGATTTTGCATTCCCTCTGGGGGAATAGGAAAGTACTTTTGTTTCCAGGACTGGGAACAGAGAGGGGGGAAGGGAAAAAGGATTATTTCCCTTTGTTGTGAGACTCAAGGGATTTGGGTCTTGGGGTCCCCAGGGAAGGTTTTTCAGGGGGACCAGAGTGCCCCAAAACACTCTAATTTTTTGGGTGGTGGCAGCAGGTGCCAGGTCCAAGCTGGTAACTAAGCTTGGAGGTTTTCATGCTAACCCCCATATTTTGGACGCTAAGGTCCAAATCTGGGACTAAGGTTATGACATGGTGTAGCAGCGGGTGGGAGATAGACAGAATCCAGAAGCCAGTGGAAATATTTTATTTTTCTTTTCTCTGCTAGGGGCTTTTTAGCAGAGAGAAACAGTTGGTTTTAAAAGGGAACCAGAGAGAATTTTTTTTTCTGCTCTCTCTGGCAGTTTGTGGCTTGCATGTTAAGCGAGAAGCCATTAAGAGACTGTTAAGGGTCTTTTGTCACACAATAGCACTCCCATTGAGAGTCATTACCAGCACTATATAAATGCAAATAAAGTGGTTTTTCAGGTTTACTTAACATTGAAAATTAGCTAAAGGCACTGTTGCTAGGCAGACTTCAGGAGGCAACAGAGAACCTGCAGTTCAGAAGATAAACACCGGAGGGCACCCCAACACAAGAAAACAGGAACCATGACTTCTAAGGCAAAAATTGAGGCCAAAGAGCAAATCAAAGAAGCTGAACACAGGCGACAACTGGAAATAAAACAAACAGAGATGGAAATAAGAGAGAGAGAAAGAGAGGCAGCCTACCAAAGAGAACAGGCAGCCAAAGAGGCGGCCCACCCCCGAGACATGGAAAAACACCAAAAAGAAATGGAAAAACAACAAAAAGAGAATGAAGAGAAGGAAAAAACAGAGAAAACATGAACTGGAGTTGGCAAAAGCTGGGCTGCATGTGCCAGCCAACCCTAACAACCCGGCGCCAATTATTGCTCCCCAGCACAGGAAATTTCCCACCTACAAGGCAGGTGATGACACCGAGGCCTTCTTGGAAAATTTTGAAAGAGCCTGTCTTGGGTACAACATCCCCGAAGACCAGTACATGGTAGAATTGAGGTCACAGCTCAGTGGACCTTTAGCAGAGGTGGCAGCTGAAATGCCTAAGCAGCAAATGAATGACTATAAACTTTTTCAAACCAAAGGCCAGATACAGAATGGGGATAACCCCAGATCATGCCCGTCGGCGCTTCAGAACCCAAAAGTGGAAACCAGAGGTGTCATTTCCCAAACACGCCTACTACATTGCAAAAAACTATGAGGCCTGGATAACAGGAAACAACATTCAAACCTTGGAAGAACTGCACCTCCTCATACAAATGGAGCAGTTCTTGGACGGTGTTCCTGAAGACATCACACGGTACATACAAGATGGAAATCCCAAAGATATCGCTGAGGCGGGGGAGATTGGAGCCAAATGGATGGAACTGGCAGAAAGCAAGAAAGCTACTGTCAAGGGGAACGATTACCCCAGGGGGCACACAAACCATAAACCCTACAACCGAGGACAGCCAAAGACCCCACATACCACCCAAGTAAAGCCACAGACACCCTACCCTTCCTCCTCACCAGTCTCCAGTAACTCACCTCGGCCCAGTGACCCATCAGATGGAAGATGCTTTAAGTGTAATGAACTGGGACATATCAAGGTCAACTGTCCAAAGAACACCATGCGAGTGCAATTCATTACACCACCATCACACCAAAGATCCCCAGGCCCGGATGCCTCTCAAATACCCTTGGAGCGAAGGGAAAATTTGAGAGTGGGCGGAAAGAAGGTTACTGCGTGGAGAGACACGGGGGCACAAGTGTCAGCTATCCACCAATCCTTCGTTGACCCCAAATTCATCAACCCAAAGGCCAAAGTTACAATTTACCCCTTCATGTCACAAGCTGTAGACTTGCCTACAGCTCAACTGCCTGTCCAGTACAAAGGCTGGTCAGGAATGTGGACTTTTGCAGTCTATGACAATTATCCTATCCCCATGCTACTGGGGGAAGACTTGGCCAACCAGGTGAGGCGGGCCAAGAGAGTGGGAATGGTTACACGTAGCCAAACCAGGCAAGCTTCCAGACCCATTCCTGTTCCTGAGCCGTCCACAGAGGCCCCGTCTGTGTTACCAGAGACCCAGACAGAGGTAGTGGACCCGGATTCCATGCCTACCACTGAAACAGCCACAGCATCTCCAGTCCCAGGCCCGGAACTGGAACAGCAACCAGCACCAGCAAGTGCAAACCCATCTTCAAACTCAACGCCAGAGGGCGCCAGCGAGCCAAAACTGGCAGAAGCAACAGACAGCCATACCCAAAAGGCTCAGCCAGAGCCTGAAATAACCTCAGGTGCACCAGCGGAGAGCGGTTCACCAGCAACGGAAACAACCCCATCACCTACATTGCTTCCAGAGGGACCAAGCCCAAGTCCACAGTCTGAGGAAGAACTGGTGACCCCAGCCTCAAGGGAACAGTTCCAGACTGAGCAGGAAGCAGATGACAGCCTTCAGAAAGCTTGGGCGGCGGCACGGAACACCCCACCGCCTCTCAGCTCTTCTAATCGATCCCGGTTTGTTATAGACCAAGGACTTTTATACAAGGAAATTCTTTCTGGTGGACACCGGGAAGAATGGCAGCCGCAAAAACAGTTGGTGGTTCCAACTAAGTACCGGGGGAAGCTCTTAAGCTTAGCCCATGATCATCCCAGTGGCCATGCTGGGGTGAACAGAACCAAGGACCGGTTGGGGAAGTCCTTCCACTGGGAGGGGATGGGAAAGGACGTTGCCAAGTATGTCCGGTCTTGTGAGGTATGCCAAAGAGTGGGAAAGCCTCAAGACCAGGTCAAGGCCCCTCTCCAGCCACTCCCCATAATTGAGGTCCCATTTCAGCGAGTAGCTGTGGATATTCTGGGCCCTTTCCCAAAAAAGACGCCCAGAGGAAAGCAGTACGTACTGACTTTAGTGGACTTTGCTACCCGATGGCCAGAAGCAGTAGCTCTAGGCAACACCAGGGCTAACACTGTGTGCCTGGCCCTAACAGACATCTTTGCCAGGGTAGGTTGGCCCTCTGACATCCTTACAGATTCAGGGTCTAATTTCCTGGCAGGGACCATGGAAAAACTGTGGGAAACTCATGGGGTGAATCACTTGGTTGCCATCCCGTACCACCATCAAACCAATGGCCTGGTGGAAAGGTTCAATGGAACTTTGGGGGCCATGATACGAAAATTCATCAACCAATTCTCCAATAATTGGGACCTAGTGTTGCAGCAGTTGCTGTTTGCCTACAGGGCTGTACCACATCCCAGTTTAGGGTTTTCACCATTTGAACTTGTGTATGGTCACGAGGTTAAGGGGCCATTACAGTTGGTGAAGCAGCAATGGGAGGGGTTTACGCCTTCTCCAGGAACTAACATTCTGGACTTTGTAAGCAACCTACAAAGCACCCTCCGACACTCTTTAGCCCTTGCTAGAGAGAACCTAAAGGAATGCTCAGGAAGAGAAAAAGGCCTGGTATGACAGACATGCCAGAGAACGTTCCTTCAAGGTAGGAGACCAGGTTATGGTCTTGAAGGCGCAACAGGCCCATAAGATGGAAGCATCATGGGAAGGGCCATTCACGGTCCAAGAGCGCCTGGGAGCTGTAAACTACCTCATAGCATTTCCCAATTCCTCACTAAAGCCTAAAGTGTACCATGTTAATTCTCTCAAGCCTTTCTATTCCAGAGATTTACAGGTTTGTCAGTTTACAGTCCAGGGAGATGATGCTGAGTGGCCTGACGGTGTCTACTACGACGGGAAAAAAGACGGTGGCGTGGAAGAGGTGAACCTCTCAACCACCCTGGAACGTCTGCAGCGGCAACAAATCAAGGAGCTGTGCACTAGCTTCGCCCCATTGTTCTCAGCCACCCCAGGACGGACTGAACGGGCATACCACTCCATTGATACAGGTAATGCTCACCCAATCAGAACCCCACCCTACCGAGGTGTCTCCTCATGCCCAAGCTGCTATAGAACGGGAGATCCAGAACATGCTACAGATGGGTATAATCCGCTCATCTACCAGTGCATGGGCATCTCCAGTGGTTCTGGTACCCAAACCAGATGGGGAAATACGCTTTTGCGTGGACTACCGTAAGCTAAATGCTGTAACTCGTCCGGACAACTATCCAATGCCACGCACCGATGAGCTATTGGAGAAGTTGGGACGTGCCCAGTTCATCTCTACAATAGACTTAACCAAGGGGTACTGGCAAGTACCGCTAGATGAACCTGCCAAGGAGAGGTCAGCATTCGTCACCCATGCGGGGGTGTATGAATTCAATGTCCTTCCTTTCGGCCTTCGAAATGCACCCGCCACCTTCCAGAGGCTGGTAGATGGTCTACTAGCTGGACTGGGAGAATTTGCAGTTGCCTACCTCGATGATGTGGCCATTTTTTCAGACTCCTGGCCCGAACACCTACTACACCTGGAAAAGGTCTTTGAGCGCATCAGGCAGGCAGGACTAACTGTTAAGGCCAAAAAGTGTCAAATAGGCCAAAACAGAGTAACTTACCTGGGGCACCAGGTGGGTCGAGGAACCATAAACCCCCTACAGGCCAAGGTGGATGCTATCCAAAAGTGGCCTGTCCCACGGTCCAAGAAGCAGGTCCAATCCTTCTTAGGCTTGGCCGGATACTACAGGCGATTTGTACCACACTACAGCCAAATCGCTGCCCCACTGACCGACCTGACCAAAAAGACCCAGCCAAATGCAGTTAAGTGGACTGATGAGTGTCAAAAGGCCTTTACCCAACTTAAGGCAACGCTCATGTCTGACCCTGTGCTCAGGGCCCCGGACTTTGACAAGCCATTCCTAGTAACCACGGATGCATCTGAGCGTGGTATAGGAGCAGTGCTCATGCAGGAAGCAACAGATCACAACTTCCATCCTGTCGTGTTTCTCAGTAAGAAACTGTCTGAGAGGGAAAGTCACTGGTCAGTCAGTGAAAAGGAATGCTAATGCCATTGTGTACGCCTGGAAAAGCTACGCCCATATATTTGGGGGACGGCGGTTCCAACTACAAACTGACCATGCTGCACTAAAGTGGCTTCATACTGCCAAGGGGAACAACAAGAAACTTCTTCGTTGGAGTTTAGCTCTCCAAGATTTTGATTTTGAAATTCAACACATCACAGGAGCTTCTAATAAAGTTGCTGATGCACTCTCCCGGGAGATTTCCCAGAATTCAGTAGTTAAAAAGTGTTCTTAAAATGTAGAAGTCTGTTAGTTATATACTTAGTAGTATATGTAAAGGTGCATGTGTTGTAGTAATCTGTTTATTTTACAGTTCTAGAAGGAAATCGCCGCCAGTGAGCTTCCCCACTGTCTGCAATTTGGGGGGCGTGTCATAAACAGATAGCTAAGGGTTAATGTCTCTTTCACCTGAAGCACCTGACCGGAGGACCAATCAGGAAACTGGATTTTTTCAACTTTGGGTGGAGGGAATTTTGTGTCTGAGTCTTTTTGTCTGTCTGCCTGCTTTCTCTGAGCTTTGGAGAAGCAGTTTCTACTTTCTAGTCTTCTGTTTCTAAGTGTAAGGACAAAGAGATCAGATAGTAAGTTCTATGGTTTCTTTTCTTTGGTATTTGCATGAATATAAGTGCTGGAGTGCTTTGATTTGTATTCTTTTTGAATAAGGCTGTTTATTCAATATTCTTTTAAGCAATCGACCCTGTATTGTATCATCTTAATACAGAGAGACCATTTGTATTTTCTTTCTTTTTATATAAAGCTTTCTTTTAAGACCTGTTGGAGTTTTTCTTTACTTCAGGGAAATTGAGTCTGTACTCACCAGGGAATTGGTGGGAGGAAGAAATCGGGGAGATCTGTGTGTTGGATTGCTAGCCTGATTTTGCATTCCCTCTGGGGGAATAGGAAAGTACTTTTGTTTCCAGGACTGGGAACAGAGAGGGGGGAAGGGAAAAAGGATTATTTCCCTTGTTGTGAGACTCAAGGGATTTGGGTCTTGGGGTCCCCAGGGAAGGTTTTTCAGGGGGACCAGAGTGCCCCAAAACACTCTAATTTTTTGGGTGGTGGCAGCAGGTGCCAGGTCCAAGCTGGTAACTAAGCTTGGAGGTTTTCATGCTAACCCCCATATTTTGGACGCTAAGGTCCAAATCTGGGACTAAGGTTATGACATGGTGTAGCAGCGGGTGGAGATAGACAGAATCCAGAAGCCAGTGGAAATATTTTATTTTTCTTTTCTCTGCTAGGGGGCTTTTTAGCAGAGAGAAACAGTTGGTTTTAAAAGGGAACCAGAGAGAATTTTTTTTTCTGCTCTCTCTGGCAGTTTGTGGCTTGCATGGTTAAGCGAGAAGCCATTAAGAGACTGTTAAGGGTCTTTTGTCACACAATAGCACTCCCATTGAGAGTCATTACCAGCACTATATAATGCAAATAAAGTGGTTTTTCAGGTTTACTTAACATTGAAAATTAGCTAAAGGCACTGTTGCTAGGCAGACTTCAGGAGGCAACAGTGAACCTGCAGTTCAGAAGATAAACACCGGAGGGCACCCCACACAAGAAAACAGGAACCATGACTTCTAAGGCAAAAATTGAGGCCAAAGAGCAAATCAAAGAAGCTGAACACAGGCGACAACTGGAAATAAAACAAACAGAGATGGAAATAAGAGAGAGAGAAAGAGAGGCAGCCTACCAAGAGAACAGGCAGCCAAGAGGCGGCCCACACCCCCGAGACATGGAAAAACACCAAAAAGAAATGGAAAAACAACAAAAGAGAATGAAGAGAAGGAAAAACAGAGAAAACATGAACTGGAGTTGGCAAAAGCTGGGCTGCATGTGCCAGCCAACCCTAACAACCCGGCGCCAATTATTGCTCCCCAGCACAGGAAATTTCCCACCTACAAGGCAGGTGATGACACGAGGCCTTCTTGGAAAATTTTGAAAGAGCCTGTCTTGGGTACAACATCCCCGAAGACCAGTACATGGTAGAATTGAGGTCACAGCTCAGTGGACCTTTAGCAGAGGTGGCAGCTGAAATGCCTAAGCAGCAAATGAATGACTATAAAACTTTTTCAAACCAAGGCCAGATACAGAATGGGGATAACCCAGATCATGCCCGTCGGCGCTTCAGAACCCAAAAGTGGAAACCAGAGGTGTCATTTCCCAAACACGCCTACTACATTGCAAAAAACTATGAGGCCTGGATAACAGGAAACAACATTCAAACCTTGGAAGAACTGCACCTCCTCATACAAATGGAGCAGTTCTTGACGGTGTTCCTGAAGACATCACACGGTACATACAAGATGGAAATCCCAAAGATATCGCTGAGGCGGGGGAGATTGGAGCCAAATGGATGGAACTGGCAGAAAGCAAGAAATCTACTGTCAGGGAACGATTACCCCAGGGGGCACACAAACCTAAACCCTACAACCAGGACAGCCAAAGACCCCACATACACCAAA
>NW_026114879.1:0-37783 GCF_025201925.1 Gopherus flavomarginatus | reverse complement strand
GGGCCCCTGGAGCTGGTGTTGGGGCCCCCAGGGGTTGGGCCCCTGGAGGTGGGGTTGGGGCCCCCGGGGGTTAGGCCCCTATAGCTATGGTTCGGGCGCTCAGGGGTTGGGCCCCTGGAGCTGGTGTTGGGGCCCTCAGGGATTAGGCCCCTGGAGCTATGGTTCAGGCGCTAAGGGTTTGGGACCCTGGAGCTGGTGTTGGGTCCCCCAGGGGTTGGGCCCCTGGAGCTGGTGTTGGGGCCCCAGGGGCTAGGCCCCTGTAGCTATGGTTCGGGCGCTCAGGGATTGGGCCCCTGGAGCTGGTTTTGGGGCCCCCAGGGGTTGGGCCCTTGGAGCTGGTGTTGGGGCCCCCAGGGGTTAGGCCCCTGGAGCTATGGTTCGGGCGCTCAGGGGTTGGGCCGCTGGAGCTGGTGTTGGGGCCCCTGACCTAATGTCACCCCTTGCTCTCCCATCCCCCACACAGACAGTCCCGACTCCATCACAGTAATGCCCAGAGCATTTCACGCATGGAGCAACAGTAACACTGTGTGGCCATGCAGGCTAATGCCCAGAGCATTTCCTGCATGGAGCAAGAGTGACACCGTGTGGCCACATAGGGTACTGCACAGAGTATTTCCCCGCATGGAGCTATGGTTCGGGAGCTCTGGGGTTGGGCCCCTGTAGCTGGTGTTGGGACTCCCAAGGGTTGGGCCCCTGGAGCTGGTGTTGGGGCCCCAGGGGTTAAGGTTTCGGCGCTCAGGGGTTGGGCCCTTGGAGCTGGCGTGCGCGCCCCCAGGGAATAGTCCCCTAGAGCTATGGTTTGCTCACTCTGCGGTTCTGCCCCTGGAGCTGGTGTTGGGGCTCCCAGGGGTTGGGCTCCTGCAGCTGGTGTTGGGGACCCAGGGGTTAGGCCCCTGGAGCTATGGTTCAGGCGCTCAGGGGTTGGGACCCTGGAGCTGGTTTTGGGGCCTCCAGGGTTGGGACCCTGGAGCTGCGGTTGGGGCCTCCAGGGATTAGCCCCTGGATCTTTGGTTCGGCCGCTCATTGGTTGGGCCCCTGGAGCTGGTGTTGGGGCCGCAAGGGGTTGGGCCCCTGGAGCTGGTGTTGGGGACCCAGGGGTTAGGGCCCTGGAGCTATGTTTCAGGCGCTCAGGGGTTGGGCCCCTGGAGCTATGGTTCGGGCGCTCAGGGGTTGGGCCCCTGGAGCTGGGGTGGAGGGCCCCAGCGCTTGGGCCCCTGGAGCTGGTGTTGGGGCCCCCAGGGATTGGGCCCCTGGAGCTATGTTTCGGGCGCTCTGGGGTTGGGCCCCTGGAGCTGGTGTTGGGGACCCAGGTTTTAGGCCCGTGGAGGTATGGTTCAGGCACTCAGCGGTTGGACCCCTGAAGCTATGTTTCGGGCGCTCAGGGGTTGGTTCCCTGGAGCTAGGGTCGAGGGCCCCAGGGGTGGGGCCCCTGGAGCTGCTGTTGGGGCCCCCAGGTTTTGGGTTCCTGGAGATTGTGTTGGGGTTCGCAGGGGTTGGGCCCCTGGAGCTGTGGTTGGGCCCCCCAGGGTTTAGGCCCCTGGAGCTATGGTTCGGGCGCTCAGGGGTTGGGCCCCTGGAGCTGGTGTTGGGGCCCCCAGGGGTTGGAGCCCTGGAGGTGGGATTGGGGCCCCCGGGGGTTAGGCCCCTATAGCTATGGTTCGGGCGCTCAGGGGTTGGCCCCCTGGAGCTGGTGTTGGGGACCCAGGTTTTAGGCCCATGGAGCTATGGTTCAGGCACTCAGGGGTTGGACCCCTGGAGCTATGGTTCGGGCGCTCAGGGGTTGGGCCCCTGGAGCTGGTGTTGGGGCCCCCAGGGGTTGGGCCCCTGGAGGTGGGGTTGGGGCCCCCGCGCGTTAGGCCCCTATAGCTATGGTTCGAGCGTTCAGGGGTTGGGCCCCTGGAGCTGGTGTTGGGGCCCCCAGGGGTTGGGCCCCTGGAGGTGGGGTTGGGGCCCCCGGGGGTTAGGCCCCTATAGCTATGGTTCGGGCGCTCAGGGGTTGGGCCCCTGGAGCTGGTGTTGGGGCCCTCAGGGATTAGGCCCCTGGAGCTATGGTTCAGGCGCTAAGGGTTTGGGACCCTGGAGCTGGTGTTGGGGCCCCCAGGGGCTGGGCCCCTGGAGCTGGTGTTGGGGCCCCAGGGGCTAGGCCCCTGTAGCTATGGTTCGGGCGCTCAGGGGTTGGGCCGCTGGAGCTGGTGTTGGGGCCCCTGACCTAATGTCACCCCTTGCTCTCCCATCCCCCACACAGACAGTCCCGACTCCATCACAGTAATGCCCAGAGCATTTCACGCATGGAGCAACAGTAACACTGTGTGGCCATGCAGGGTAATGCCCAGAGCATTTCCTGCATGGAGCAAGAGTGACACTGTGTGGCCACATAGGGTAGTGCACAGAGCATTTCCCCGCATGGAGCTATGGTTCGGGAGCTCTGGGGTTGGGCCCCTGTAGCTGGTGTTGGGACTCCCAGGGGTTGGGCCCCTGGAGCTGGTGTTGGGGCCCCAGGGGTTAAGGTTCGGGCGCTCAGGGGTTGGGCCCTTGGAGCTGGCGTGCGGGCCCCCAGGGTATAGGCCCCTAGAGCTATGGTTTGCTCACTCTGGGGTTCTGCCCCTGGAGCTGGTGTTGGGGCTCCCAGGGGTTGGGCTCCTGCAGCTGGTGTTGGGGACCCAGGGGTTAGGCCCCTGGAGCTATGGTTCAGGCGCTCAGGGGTTGGGACCCTGGAGCTGGTTTTGGGGCCTCCAGTGGTTGGGACCCTGGAGCTGCGGTTGGGGCCTCCAGGGGTTAGCCCCTGGATCTTTGGTTCGGCCGCTCATTGGTTGGGCCCCTGGAGCTGGTGTTGGGGCCGCAAGGGGTTGGGCCCCTGGAGCTGGTGTTGGGGACCCAGGGGTTAGGGCCCTGGAGCTATGGTTCAGGCGCTCAGGGGTTGGGCCCCTGGAGCTATGGTTCGGGCGCTCAGGGGTTGGGCCCCTGGAGCTGGGGTGGAGGGCCCCAGCGCTTGGGCCCCTGGAGCTGGTGTTGGGGCCCCCAGGGATTGGGCCCCTGGAGCTATGTTTCGGGCGCTCTGGGGTTGGGCCCCTGGAGCTGGTGTTGGGGACCCAGGTTTTAGGCCCGTGGAGCTATGGTTCAGGCACTCAGGGGTTGGACCCCTGAAGCTATGGTTCGGGCGCTCAGGGGTTGGTTCCCTGGAGCTAGGGTTGAGGGCCCCAGGGGTGGGGCCCCTGGAGCTGCTGTTGGGGCCCCCAGGTTTTGGGTTCCTGGAGATTGTGTTGGGGTTCGCAGGGGTTGGGCCCCTGGAGCTGTGGTTGGGCCCCCCAGGGTTTAGGCCCCTGGAGCTATGGTTCGGGCGCTCAGGGGTTGGGCCCCTGGAGCTGGTGTTGGGGCCCTCAGGGATTAGGCCCCTGGAGCTATGGTTCAGGCGCTAAGGGTTTGGGACCCTGGAGCTGGTGTTGGGGCCCCCAGGGGTTGGGCCCCTGGAGCTGGTGTTGGGGCCCCAGGGGCTAGGCCACTGGAGCTATGGTTCGGGCGCTCAGGGGTTGGGCCCCTGGAGCTGGTGTTCGGGCCCCCAGGGGTTGGGCCCCTGGAGGTGGGATTGGGGCCCCCGGGGGTTAGGCCCCTATAGCTATGGTTCGGGCGCTCAGGGGTTGGGCCCCTGGAGCTGGTGTTGGGGACCCAGGTTTTAGGCCCGTGGAGCTATGGTTCAGGCACTCAGGGGTTGGATCCCTGGAGCTATGGTTCGGGCGCTCAGGGGTTGGTTCCCTGGAGCTAGGGTCGAGGGCCCCAGGGGTGGGGCCCCTGGAGCTGCTGTTGGGGCCCCCAGGTTTTGAGTTCCTGGAGATTGTGTTGGGGTTCGCAGGGGTTGGGCCCCTGGAGCTGTGGTTGGGCCCCCCAGGGTTTAGGCCCCTGGAGCTATGGTTCGGGCGCTCAGGGGTTGGGCCCCTGGAGCTGGTGTTGGGGCCCCCAGGGGTTGGGCCCCTGGAGGTGGGGTTGGGGCCCCCGGGGGTTAGGCCCCTATAGCTATGGTTCGGGCGCTCAGGGGTTGGGCCCCTGGAGCTGGTGTTGGGGCCCTCAGGGATTAGGCCCCTGGAGCTATGGTTCAGGCGCTAAGGGTTTGGGACCCTGGAGCTGGTGTTGGGTCCCCCAGGGGTTGGGCCCCTGGAGCTGGTGTTGGGGCCCCAGGGGCTAGGCCCCTGTAGCTATGGTTCGGGCGCTCAGGGATTGGGCCCCTGGAGCTGGTTTTGGGGCCCCCAGGGGTTGGGCCCTTGGAGCTGGTGTTGGGGCCCCCAGGGGTTAGGCCCCTGGAGCTATGGTTCGGGCGCTCAGGGGTTGGGCCGCTGGAGCTGGTGTTGGGGCCCCTGACCTAATGTCACCCCTTGCTCTCCCATCCCCCACACAGACAGTCCCGACTCCATCACAGTAATGCCCAGAGCATTTCACGCATGGAGCAACAGTAACACTGTGTGGCCATGCAGGCTAATGCCCAGAGCATTTCCTGCATGGAGCAAGAGTGACACCGTGTGGCCACATAGGGTACTGCACAGAGTATTTCCCCGCATGGAGCTATGGTTCGGGAGCTCTGGGGTTGGGCCCCTGTAGCTGGTGTTGGGACTCCCAAGGGTTGGGCCCCTGGAGCTGGTGTTGGGGCCCCAGGGGTTAAGGTTTCGGCGCTCAGGGGTTGGGCCCTTGGAGCTGGCGTGCGCGCCCCCAGGGAATAGGCCCCTAGAGCTATGGTTTGCTCACTCTGCGGTTCTGCCCCTGGAGCTGGTGTTGGGGCTCCCAGGGGTTGGGCTCCTGCAGCTGGTGTTGGGGACCCAGGGGTTAGGCCCCTGGAGCTATGGTTCAGGCGCTCAGGGGTTGGGACCCTGGAGCTGGTTTTGGGGCCTCCAGGGTTGGGACCCTGGAGCTGCGGTTGGGGCCTCCAGGGATTAGCCCCTGGATCTTTGGTTCGGCCGCTCATTGGTTGGGCCCCTGGAGCTGGTGTTGGGGCCGCAAGGGGTTGGGCCCCTGGAGCTGGTGTTGGGGACCCAGGGGTTAGGGCCCTGGAGCTATGGTTCAGGCGCTCAGGGGTTGGGCCCCTGGAGCTATGGTTCGGGCGCTCAGGGGTTGGGCCCCTGGAGCTGGGGTGGAGGGCCCCAGCGCTTGGGCCCCTGGAGCTGGTGTTGGGGCCCCCAGGGATTGGGCCCCTGGAGCTATGTTTCGGGCGCTCTGGGGTTGGGCCCCTGGAGCTGGTGTTGGGGACCCAGGTTTTAGGCCCGTGGAGGTATGGTTCAGGCACTCAGCGGTTGGACCCCTGAAGCTATGTTTCGGGCGCTCAGGGGTTGGTTCCCTGGAGCTAGGGTCGAGGGCCCCAGGGGTGGGGCCCCTGGAGCTGCTGTTGGGGCCCCCAGGTTTTGGGTTCCTGGAGATTGTGTTGGGGTTCGCAGGGGTTGGGCCCCTGGAGCTGTGGTTGGGCCCCCCAGGGTTTAGGCCCCTGGAGCTATGGTTCGGGCGCTCAGGGGTTGGGCCCCTGGAGCTGGTGTTGGGGCCCCCAGGGGTTGGAGCCCTGGAGGTGGGATTGGGGCCCCCGGGGGTTAGGCCCCTATAGCTATGGTTCGGGCGCTCAGGGGTTGGCCCCCTGGAGCTGGTGTTGGGGACCCAGGTTTTAGGCCCATGGAGCTATGGTTCAGGCACTCAGGGGTTGGACCCCTGGAGCTATGGTTCGGGCGCTCAGGGGTTGGTTCCCTGGAGCTAGGGTCGAGGGCCCCAGGGGTGGGGCCCCTGGAGCTGCTGTTGGGGCCCCCAGGTTTTGAGTTCCTGGAGATTGTGTTGGGGTTCGCAGGGTTTGGGCCCCTGGAGCTGTGGTTGGGCCCCCCAGGGTTTAGGCCCCTGGAGCTATGGTTCGGGCGCTCAGGGGTTGGGCCCCTGGAGCTGGTGTTGGGGCCCCCAGGGGTTGGGCCCCTGGAGGTGGGGTTGGGGCCCCCGCGCGTTAGGCCCCTATAGCTATGGTTCGAGCGTTCAGGGGTTGGGCCCCTGGAGCTGGTGTTGGGGCCCCCAGGGGTTGGGCCCCTGGAGGTGGGGTTGGGGCCCCCGGGGGTTAGGCCCCTATAGCTATGGTTCGGGCGCTCAGGGGTTGGGCCCCTGGAGCTGGTGTTGGGGCCCTCAGGGATTAGGCCCCTGGAGCTATGGTTCAGGCGCTAAGGGTTTGGGACCCTGGAGCTGGTGTTGGGGCCCCCAGGGGCTGGGCCCCTGGAGCTGGTGTTGGGGCCCCAGGGGCTAGGCCCCTGTAGCTATGGTTCGGGCGCTCAGGGGTTGGGCCGCTGGAGCTGGTGTTGGGGCCCCTGACCTAATGTCACCCCTTGCTCTCCCATCCCCCACACAGACAGTCCCGACTCCATCACAGTAATGCCCAGAGCATTTCACGCATGGAGCAACAGTAACACTGTGTGGCCATGCAGGGTAATGCCCAGAGCATTTCCTGCATGGAGCAAGAGTGACACTGTGTGGCCACATAGGGTAGTGCACAGAGCATTTCCCCGCATGGAGCTATGGTTCGGGAGCTCTGGGGTTGGGCCCCTGTAGCTGGTGTTGGGACTCCCAGGGGTTGGGCCCCTGGAGCTGGTGTTGGGGCCCCAGGGGTTAAGGTTCGGGCGCTCAGGGGTTGGGCCCTTGGAGCTGGCGTGCGGGCCCCCAGGGTATAGGCCCCTAGAGCTATGGTTTGCTCACTCTGGGGTTCTGCCCCTGGAGCTGGTGTTGGGGCTCCCAGGGGTTGGGCTCCTGCAGCTGGTGTTGGGGACCCAGGGGTTAGGCCCCTGGAGCTATGGTTCAGGCGCTCAGGGGTTGGGACCCTGGAGCTGGTTTTGGGGCCTCCAGTGGTTGGGACCCTGGAGCTGCGGTTGGGGCCTCCAGGGGTTAGCCCCTGGATCTTTGGTTCGGCCGCTCATTGGTTGGGCCCCTGGAGCTGGTGTTGGGGCCGCAAGGGGTTGGGCCCCTGGAGCTGGTGTTGGGGACCCAGGGGTTAGGGCCCTGGAGCTATGGTTCAGGCGCTCAGGGGTTGGGCCCCTGGAGCTATGGTTCGGGCGCTCAGGGGTTGGGCCCCTGGAGCTGGGGTGGAGGGCCCCAGCGCTTGGGCCCCTGGAGCTGGTGTTGGGGCCCCCAGGGATTGGGCCCCTGGAGCTATGTTTCGGGCGCTCTGGGGTTGGGCCCCTGGAGCTGGTGTTGGGGACCCAGGTTTTAGGCCCGTGGAGCTATGGTTCAGGAACTCAGGGGTTGGACCCCTGAAGCTATGGTTCGGGCGCTCAGGGGTTGGTTCCCTGGAGCTAGGGTTGAGGGCCCCAGGGGTGGGGCCCCTGGAGCTGCTTTTTGGGCCCCCAGGTTTTGGGTTCCTGGAGATTGTGTTGGGGTTCGCAGGGGTTGGGCCCCTGGAGCTGTGGTTGGGCCCCCCAGGGTTTAGGCCCCTGGAGCTATGGTTCGGGCGCTCAGGGGTTGGGCCCCTGGAGCTGGTGTTGGGGCCCTCAGGGATTAGGCCCCTGGAGCTATGGTTCAGGCGCTAAGGGTTTGGGACCCTGGAGCTGGTGTTGGGGCCCCCAGGGGTTGGGCCCCTGGAGCTGGTGTTGGGGCCCCAGGGGCTAGGCCCCTGGAGCTATGGTTCGGGCACTCAGCGGTTGGACCCCTGGAGCTATGGTTCGGGCGCTCAGGGGTTGGTTTCCTGGAGCTAGGGTCGAGGGCCCCAGGGGTGGGGCCCCTGGAGCTGCTGTTGGGGCCCCCAGGTTTTGAGTTTCTGGAGATTGTGTTGGGGTTCGCAGGGGTTGGGCCCCTGGAGCTGTGGTTGGGCCCCCCAGGGTTTAGGCCCCTGGAGCTATGGTTCGGGCGCTCAGGGGTTGGGCCCCTGGAGCTGGTGTTGGGGCCCCCAGGGGTTGGGCCCCTGGAGGTGGGGTTGGGGCCCCCGGGGGTTAGGCCCCTATAGCTATGGTTCGGGCGCTCAGGGGTTGGGCCCCTGGAGCTGGTGTTGGGGCCCTCAGGGATTAGGCCCCTGGAGCTATGGTTCAGGCGCTAAGGGTTTGGGACCCTGGAGCTGGTGTTGGGTCCCCCAGGGGTTGGGCCCCTGGAGCTGGTGTTGGGGCCCCAGGGGCTAGGCCCCTGTAGCTATGGTTCGGGCGCTGAGGGATTGGGCCCCTGGAGCTGGTTTTGGGGCCCCCAGGGGTTGGGCCCTTGGAGCTGGTGTTGGGGCCCCCAGGGGTTAGGCCCCTGGAGCTATGGTTCGGGCGCTCAGGGGTTGGGCCGCTGGAGCTGGTGTTGGGGCCCCTGACCTAATGTCACCCCTTGCTCTCCCATCCCCCACACAGACAGTCCCGACTCCATCACAGTAATGCCCAGAGCATTTCACGCATGGAGCAACAGTAACACTGTGTGGCCATGCAGGGTAATACCCAGAGCATTTCCTGCATGGAGCAAGAGTGACACCGTGTGGCCACATAGGGTAGTGCACAGAGCATTTCCCCGCATGGAGCTATGGTTCGGGAGCTCTGGGGTTGGGCCCCTGTAGCTGGTGTTGGGACTCCCACGGGTTGGGCCCCTGGAGCTGGTGTTGGGGACCCAGGGGTTAGGGCCCTGGAGCTATGGTTCAGGCGCTCAGGGGTTGGGCCCCTGGAGCTATGGTTCGGGCGCTCAGGGGTTGGGCCCCTGGAGCTGGGGTGGAGGGCCCCAGCGGTTGGGCCCCTGGAGCTGGTGTTGGGGCCCCCAGGGATTGGGCCCCTGGAGCTATGTTTCAGGTGCTCTGGGGTTGGGCCCCTGGAGCTGGTGTTGGGGACCCAGGTTTTAGGCCCGTGGAGCTATGGTTCAGGCACTCAGGGGTTGGACCCCTGGAGCTAGGGTCGAGGGCCCCAAGGGTGGGGCCCCTGGAGATGCTGTTGGGGCTCCCAGGTTTTGAGTTCCTGGAGATTGTGTTGGGGTTCGCAGGGGTTGGGCCCCTGGAGCTGTGGTTGGGCCCCCCAGGGTTTAGGCCCCTGGAGCTATGGTTCGGGCGCTCAGGGGTTGGGCCCCTGGAGCTGGTGTTGGGGCCCCCATGGGTTGGGCCCCTGGAGGTGGGGTTGGGGCCCCCGGGGGTTAGGCCCCTATAGCTATGGTTCGGGCGCTCAGGGGCTGGGCCCCTGGAACTGGTGTTGGGGACCCAGGTTTTAGGCCCGTGGAGCTATGGTTCAGGCACTCAGGGGTTGGACCCCTGGAGCTATGGTTCGGGCGCTCAGGGGTTGGTTCCCTGGAGCTAGGGTCGAGGGCCCCAGGGGTGGGGCCCCTGGAGCTGCTGTTGGGGCCCCCAGGTTTTGAGTTCCTGGAGATTGTGTTGGGGTTCGCAGGGTTTGGGCCCCTGGAGCTGTGGTTGGGCCCCCCAGGGTTTAGGCCCCTGGAGCTATGGTTCGGGCGCTCAGGGGTTGGGACCCTGGAGCTGGTGTTGGGGCCCCCATGGGTTGGGCCCCTGGAGGTGGGGTTGGGGCCCCCGGGGGTTAGGCCCCTATAGCTATGGTTCGGGCGCTCAGGGGTTGGGCCCCTGGAGCTGGAGTTGGGGCCCTCAGGGACTAGGCCCCTGGAGCTATGGTTCAGGCGCTAAGGGTTTGAGACCCTGGAGCTGGTGTTGGGGCCCCCAGGGGTTGGGCCCCTGGAGCTGGTGTTGGGGCCCCAGGGGCTAGGCCCCTGTAGCTATGGTTCGGGCGCTCAGGGATTGGGCCCCTGGAGCTGGTTTTGGGGCCCCCAGGGGTTGGGCCCTTGGAGCTGGTGTTGGGGCCCCCAGGGGTTAGGCCCCTGGAGCTATGGTTCGGGCGCTCAGGGGTTGGGCCGCTGGAGCTGGTGTTGGGGCCCCTGACCTAATGTCACCCCTTGCTCTCCCATCCCCCACACAGACAGTCCCGACTCCATCACAGTAATGCCCAGAGCATTTCACGCATGGAGCAACAGTAAGACTGTGTGGCCATGCAGGGTAATGCCCAGAGCATTTCCTGCATGGAGCAAGAGTGACACCGTGTGGCCACATAGGGTAGTGCACAGAGCATTTCCCCGCATGGAGCTATGGTTCGGGAGCTCTGCGGTTGGGCCCCTGTAGCTGGTGTTGGGACTCCCAGGGGTTGGGACCTTGGAGCTGGCGTGCGGGCCCCCAGGGAATAGGCCCCTAGAGCTATGGTTTGCTCACTCTGCGGTTCTGCCCCTGGAGCTGGTGTTGGGGCCCAAGGGGTTGGGCTCCTGCAGCTGGTGTTGGGGACCCAGGGGTTAGGCCCCTGGAGCTATGGTTCAGGCGCTCAGGGTTTGGGACCCTGGAGCTGGTTTTGGGGCCTCCAGTGGTTGGGACCCTGGAGCTGCGGTTGGGGCCTCCAGGGGTTAGCCCCTGGATCTTTGGTTCGGCCGCTCATTGGTTGGGCCCCTGGAGCTGGTGTTGGGGCCCCAAGGGGTTGGGCCCCTGGAGCTGGTGTTGGGGACCCAGGGGTTATGGCCCTGGAGCTATGGTTCAGGCGCTCAGGGGTTGGGCCCCTGGAGCTATGGTTCGAGCGCTCAGGGGTTGGGCCCCTGGAGCTGGGGTGGAGGGCCCCAGCGGTTGGGCCCCTGGAGCTGGTGTTGGGGCCCCCAGGGATTGGGCCCCTGGAGCTATGTTTCGGGCGCTCTGGGGTTGGGCCCCTGGAGCTGGTGTTGGGGACCCAGGTTTCGGCCCGTGAAGCTATGGTTCAGGCACTCAGGGATTGGACCCCTGGAGCGATGGTTCGGGCGCTCAGGGGTTGGTTCCCTGGAGCTAGGGTCGAGGGCCCCAGGGGTGGGGCCCCTGGAGCTGCTGTTGGGGCCCCCAGGTTTTGAGTTCCTGGAGATTGTGTTGGGGTTCGCAGGGGTTGGGCCCCTGGAGCTGTGGTTGGGCCCCCCAGGGTTTAGGCCCCTGGAGCTATGGTTCGGGCGCTCAGGGGTTGGGCCCCTGGAGCTGGTGTTGGGGCCCCCAGGGGTTGGGCCCCTGGAGGGGGGGTTGGGGTCCCCGGGGGTTAGGCCCCTATAGCTATGGTTCGGGCGCTCAGGGGTTGGGCCCCTGGAGCTGGTGTTGGGGCCCCCAGGGGTTGGGCCCCTGGAGGTGGGGTTGGGGCCCCCGGGGGTTAGGCTCCTATAGCTATGGTTCGGGCGCTCACGGGTTGGGCCCCTGGAGCTGGTGTTGGGGCCCTCAGGGATTAGGCCCCTGGAGCTATGGTTCAGGCGCTAAGGGTTTGGGACCCTGGAGCTGGTGTTGGGGCCCCCAGGGGTTGGGCCCCTGGAGCTGGTGTTGGGGCCCCAGGGGCTAGGCCCCTGTAGCTATGGTTCGGGCGCTCAGGGATTGGGCCCCTGGAGCTGGTTTTGGGGCCCCCAGGGGTTGGGCCCTTGGAGCTGGTGTTGGGGCCCCCAGGGGTTAGGCCCCTGGAGCTATGGTTCGGGCGCTCAGGGGTTGGGCCGCTGGAGCTGGTGTTGGGGCCCCTGACCTAATGTCACCCCTTGCTCTCCCATCCCCCACACAGACAGTCCCGACTCCATCACAGTAATGCCCAGAGCATTTCCTGCATGGAGCAAGAGTGACACCGTGTGGCCACATAGGGTAGTGCACAGAGCATTTCCCCGCATGGAGCTATGGTTCGGGAGCTCTGGGGTTGGGCCCCTGTAGCTGGCGTTGGGACTCCCAGGGGTTGGGCCCCTGGAGCTGGTGTTGGGGACCCAGATTTTAGGCCCGTGGAGCTATGGTTCAGGCACTCAGGGGTTGGACCCCTGGAGCTATGGTTCGGGCGCTCAGGGGTTGGTTCCCTGGAGCTAGGGTCGAGGGCCCCAGGTGTGGGGCCCCTGGAGCTGCTGTTGGGGCCCCCAGGTTTTGAGTTCCTGGAGATTGTGTTGGGGTTCGCAGGGGTTGGGCCCCTGGAGCTGTGGTTGGGCCCCCCAGGGTTTAGGCCCCTGGAGCTATGGTTCGGGCGCTCAGGGGTTGGGCCCCTGGAGCTGGTGTTGGGGCCCCCAGGGGTTGGGCCCCTGGATTTGGGGTTGGGGCCCCCGGGGGTTAGGCCCCTATAGCTATGGATCGGGCGCTCAGGGGTTGGGCCCCTGGAGCTGGTGTTGGGGCCCCCAGGGGTTGGGCCCCTGGAGGTGGGGTTGGGGCCCCCGGGGGTTAGGCACCTATAGCTATGGTTCGGTCGATCAGAGGTTGGGCCCCTGGAGCTGGTGTTGGGGCCCTCAGGGATTAGGCCCCTGGAGCTATGGTTCAGGCGCTAAGGGTTTGGGACCCTGGAGCTGGTGTTGGGGCCCCCAGGGGTTGGGCCCCTGGAGCTAGTGTTGGGGCCCCAGGGGCTAGGCCCCTGGAGCTATGGTTCGGGCGCTCAGGGGTTGGGCCCCTGGAGCTGGTGTTGGGGCCCCCAGGGGTTGGGCCCCTGGAGGTGGGATTGGGGCCCCCGGGGGTTAGGCCCCTATAGCTATGGTTCGGGCGCTCAGGGGTTGGGCCCCTGGAGCTGGTGTTGGGGACCCAGGTTTTAGGCCCGTGGAGCTATGGTTCAGGCACTCAGGGGTTGGACCCCTGGAGCTATGGTTCGGGCGCTCAGGGGTTGGTTCCCTGGAGCTAGGGTCGAGGGCCCCAGGGATGGGGCCCCTGGAGCTGCTGTTGGGGCCCCCAGGTTTTGAGTTCCTGGAGATTGTGTTGGGGTTCGCAGGGGTTGGGCCCCTGGAGCTGTGGTTGGGCCCCCCAGGGTTTAGGCCCCTGGAGCTATGGTTCGGGCGCTCAGGGGTTGGGCCCCTGGAGCTGGTGTTGGGGCCCCCATGGGTTGGGCCCCTGGAGGTGGGGTTGGGGCCCCCGGGGGTTAGGCCCCTATAGCTATGGTTCGGGCGCTCAGGGGTTGGGCCCCTGGAGCTAGTGTTGGATCCCCCAGGGGTTGGGCCCCTGGAGGTGGGGTTGGGTCCCCCGGGGGTTAGGCCCCTATAGCTATGGTTCGGGCGCTCAGAGGTTGGGCCGCTGGAGCTGGTGTTGGGGCCCTCAGGGATTAGGCCCCTGGAGCTATGGTTCAGGCGCTAAGGGTTTGGGACCCTGGAGCTGGTGTTGGGGACCCAGGGGTTAGGCCCCTGTAGCTATGGTTCGGGCGCTCAGGGATTGGGCCCCTGGAGCTGGTTTTGGGGCCCCCAGGGGTTGGGCCCTTGGAGCTGGTGTTGGGGCCCCCAGGGGTTAGGCCCCTGGAGCTATGGTTCGGGCGCTCAGGGGTTGGGCCGCTGGAGCTGGTGTTGGGGCCCCTGACCTAATGTCACCCCTTGCTCTCCCATCCCCCACACAGACAGTCCCGACTCCATCACAGTAATGCCCAGAGCATTTCACGCATGGAGCAACAGTAACACTGTGTGGCCATGCAGGGTAATGCCCAGAGCATTTCCTGCATGGAGCAAGAGTGTCACCGTGTGGCCACATAGGGTAGTGCACAGAGCATTTCCCCGCATGGAGCTATGGTTCGGGAGCTCTGGGGTTGGGCCCCTGTAGCTGGTGTTGGGACTCCCAGGGGTTGGGCCCCTGGAGCTGGTGTTGGGGCCCCAGCGGTTAATGTTCGGGCGCTCAGGGGTTGGGCCCTTGGAGCTGGCGTGCGGGCCCCCAGGGAATAGGCCCCTAGAGCTATGGTTTGCTCACTCTGGGGTTCTGCCCCTGGAGCTGGTGTTGGGGCTCCCAGGGGTTGGGCTCCTGCAGCTGGTGTTGGGGACCCAGGGGTTAGGCCCCTGGAGGTATGGTTCAGGCGCTCAGGGGTTGGGACCCTGGAGCTGGTTTTGGGGCCTCCAGTGGTTGGGACCCTGGAGCTGCGGTTGGGGCCTCCAGGGGTTAGCCGCTGGATCTTTGGTTCGGCCGCTCATTGGTTGGGCCCCTGGAGCTGGTGTTGGGGCCGCAAGGGGTTGGGCCCCTGGAGCTGGTGTTGGGGACCCAGGGGTTAGGGCCCTGGAGCTATGGTTCAGGCGCTCAGGGGTTGGGCCCCTGGAGCTATGGTTCGGGCGCTCAGGGGTTGGGCCCCTGGAGCTGGGGTGGAGGGCCCCAGCGGCTGGGCCCCTGGAGCTGGTGTTGGGGCCCCCAGGGATTGGGCCCCTGGAGCTATGTTTCGGGCGCTCTGGGGTTGGGCCCCTGGAGCTGGTGTTGGAGACCCAGGTTTTAGGCCCGTGGAGCTATGGTTCAGGCACTCAGGGGTTGGACCCCTGGAGCTATGGTTCGGGCGCTCAGGGGTTGGTTCCCTGGAGCTAGGGTCGAGGGCCCCACGGGTGGGGCCCCTGGAGCTGCTGTTGGGGCCCCCAGGTTTTGAGTTCCTGGAGATTGTGTTGGGGTTCGCAGGGGTTGGGCCCCTGGAGCTGTGGTTGGGCCCCCCAGGGATTAGGCCCCTGGAGCTATGGTTCGGGCTCTCAGGGGTTGGGCCCCTGGAGCTGGTGTTGGGGCCCCCAGGGGTTGGGCCCCTGGAGGTGGGATTGGGGCCCCCAGGGGTTAGGCCCCTATAGCTATGGTTCGGGCGCTCAGGGGTTGGGCCCCTGGAGCTGGTGTTGGGGACCCAGGTTTTAGGCCCGTGGAGCTATGGTTCAGGGACTCAGGGGTTGGACCCCTGGAGCTATGGTTCGGGCGCTCAGGGGTTGGTTCCCTGGAGCTAGGGTCGAGGGCCCCAGGGGTGGGGCCCCTGGAGCTGCTGTTGGGGCCCCCAGGTTTTGAGTTCCTGGAGATTGTGTTGGGGTTCGCAGGGGTAGGGCCCCTGGAGCTGTGGTTGGGCCCCCCAGGGTTTAGGCCCCTGGAGCTATGGGTCGGGCGCTCAGGGGTTGGGCCCCTGGAGCTGGTGTTGGTGCCCCCAGGGGTTGGGCCCCTGGAGGTGGGGTTGGGGCCCCCGGGGGTTAGGCCCCTATAGCTATGGTTCGGGCGCTCAGGGGTTGGGCCCCTGGAGCTGGTGTTGGGGCCCTCAGGGATTAGGCCCCTGGAGCTATGGTTCAGGAGCTAAGGGTTTGGGACCCTGGAGCTGGTGTTGGGGCCCCCAGGGATTGGGCCCCTGGAGCTGGTTTTGGGGCCCCCAGGGGTTGGGCCCTTGGAGCTGGTGTTGGGGCCCCCAGGGGTTAGGCCCCTGGAGCTATGCTTCGGGCGCTCAGGGGTTGGGCCGCTGGAGCTGGTGTTGGGGCCCCTGACCTAATGTCACCCCTTGCTCTCCCATCCCCCACACAGACAGTCCCGACTCCATCACAGTAATGCCCAGAGCATTTCACGCATGGAGCAACAGTAACACTGTGTGGCCATGCAGGGTAATGCCCAGAGCATTTCCTGCATGGAGCAAGAGTGACACCGTGTGGCCACATAGGGTAGTGCACAGATCATTTTCCGCATGGAGCTATGGTTCGGGAGCTCTGGGGTTGGGCCCCTGTAGCTGGTGTTGGGACTCCCAGGGGTTGGGCCCCTGGAGCTGGTGTTGGGGCCCCAGGGGTTAAGGTTCGGGCGCTCAGGGGTTGGGCCCTTGGAGCTGGCGTACGGGCCCCCAGGGAATAGGCCCCTAGAGCTATGGTTTGCTCACTCTGGGGTTCTGCCCCTGGAGCTGGTGTTGGGGCTCCCAGGGGTTGGGCTCCTGCAGCTGGTGTTGGGGACCCAGGGGTTAGGCCCCTGGAGCTATGGTTCAGGCGCTCAGGGGTTGGGACCCTGGAGCTGGTTTTTGGGCCTCCAGTGGTTCGGACCCTGGAGCTGCGGTTGGGGCCTCCAGGGGTTAGCCCCTGGATCTTTGGTTCGGCCGCTCATTGGTTGGGCCCCTGGAGCTGGTGTTGGGGCCCCAAGGGGTTGGGCCCCTGGAGCTGGTGTTGGGGACCCAGGGGTTATGGCCCTGGAGCTATGGTTCAGGCGCTCAGGGGTTGGGCCCCTGGAGCTATGGTTCGGGCGCTCAGGGGTTGGGCCCCTGGAGCTGGGGTGGAGGGCCCCAGCGGTTGGGCCCCTGGAGCTGGTGTTGGGGCCCCCAGGGATTGGGCCCCTGGAGCTATGTTTCGGGCGCTCTGGGGTTGGGCCCCTGGAGCTGGTGTTGGGGACCCAGGTTTTAGGCCCATGGAGCTATGGTTCGGGCGCTCAGGGGTTGGTTCCCTGGAGCTAGGGTCGAGGGCCCCAAGGGTGGGGCCCCTGGAGCTGCTGTTGGGGCCCCCAGGTTTTGAGTTCCTGGAGATTGTGTTGGGGTTCGCAGGGGTTGGGCCCCTGGAGCTGTGGTTGGGCCCCCCAGGGTTTAGGCCCCTGGAGCTATGGATCGGGCGCTCAGGGGTTGGGCCCCTGGAGCTGGTGTTGGGGCCCCCAGGGGTTGGGCCCCTGGAGGTGGGATTGGGGCCCCCGGGGGTTAGGCCCCTATAGGTATGGTTCGGGGGCTCAGGGGTTGGGCCCCTGGAGCTGGTGTTGGGGACCCAGGTTTTAGGCCCGTGGAGCTATGGTTCAGGCACTCAGGGGTTGGACCCCTGGAGCTAGGGTCGAGGGCCCCAGGGGTGGGGCCCCTGGAGCTGCTGTTGGGGCCCCCAGGTTTTGAGTTCCTGGAGATTGTTTTGGGGTTCGCAGGGGTTGGGCCCCTGGAGCTGTGGTTGGGCCCCCCAGGGTTTAGGCCCCTGGAGCTATGGTTCGGGCGCTCAGGGGTTGGGCCCCTGGAGCTGGTGTTGGGGCCCCCAGGGGTTGGGCCCCTGCAGGTGGGGTTGGGGCCCCCGGGGGTTAAGCCCCTATAGCTATGGTTCGGGCGCTCAGGGGTTGGGCCCCTGGAGCTGGTGTTGGGGCCCTCAGGGATTAGGCCCCTGGAGCTATGGTTAAGGCGCTAAGGGTTTGGGACCCTGGAGCTGGTGTTGGGGCCCCCAGGGTTTGGGCACCTGGAGCTGGTGTTGGGGCCCCAGGGGCTAGGCCCCTGTAGCTATTGTTCGGGCGCTCAGGGATTGGGCCCCTGGAGCTGGTTTTGGGGCCCCCAGGGGTTAGGCCCCTGGAGCTATGGTTCGGGCGCTCAGGGGTTGGGCCGCTGGAGCTGGTGTTGGCGCCCCTGACCTAATGTCACCCCTTGCTCTCCCATCCCCCACACAGACAGTCCCGACTCCATCACAGTAATGCCCAGAGCATTTCACGCATGGAGCAACAGTAACACTGTGTGGCCATGCAGGGTAATGCCCAGAGCATTTCCTGCATGGAGCAAGAGTGACACCGTGTGGCCACATAGGGTAGTGCACAGAGCATTTCCCCGCATGGAGCTATGGCTCGGGAGCTCTGGGGTTGGGCCCCTGTAGCTGGTGTTGGGACTCCCAGGGGTTGGGCCCCTGGAGCTGGTGTTGGGGCCCCAGGGGTTAAGGTTCGGGCGCTCAGGGGTTGGGCCCTTGGAGCTGGCGTACGGGCCCCCAGGGAATAGGCCCCTAGAGCTATGGTTTGCTCACTCTGGGGTTCTGCCCCTGGAGCTGGTGTTGGGGCTCCCAGGGGTTGGGCTCCTGCAGCTGGTGTTGGGGACCCAGGGGTTAGGCCCCTGGAGCTATGGTTCAGGCGCTCAGGGGTTGGGACCCTGGAGCTGGTTTTTGGGCCTCCAGTGGTTGGGACCCTGGAGCTGTGGTTGGGGCCTCCAGGGGTTAGCCCCTGGATCTTTGGTTCGGCCGCTCATTGGTTGGGCCCCTGGAGCTGGTGTTGGGGCCCCAAGGGGTTGGGCCCCTGTAGCTGGTGTTGGGGACCCAGGGGTTACGGCCCTGGAGCTATGGTTCAGGCGCTCAGGGGTTGGGCCCCTGGAGCTATGGTTCGGGCGCTCAGGGGTTGGGACCCTGGAGCTGGGGTGGAGGGCCCCAGCGGTTGGGCCCCTGGAGCTGGTGTTGGGGCCCCCAGGGATTGGGCCCCTGGAGCTATGTTTCGGGCGCTCTGGGGTTGGGCCCCTGGAGCTGGTGTTGGGGACCCAGGTTTTAGGCCCATGGAGCTATGGTTCAGGCACTCAGGGGTTGGACCCCTGGAGCTATGGTTCGGGTCCTCAGGGGTTGGTTCCCTGGAGCTAGGGTCGAGGGCCCCAGGGGTGGGGCCCCTGGAGCTGCTGTTGCGGCCCCCAGGTTTTGAGTTCCTGGAGATTGTGTTGGGGTTCGCAGGGGTTGGGCCCCTGGAGCTGTGGTTGGGCCCCCCAGGGTTTAGGCCCCTGGAGCTATGGTTCGGGCGCTCAGGGGTTGGGCCGCTGGAGCTGGTGTTGGGGCCCCTGACCTAATGTCACCCCTTGCTCTCCCATCCCCCACACAGACAGTCCCGACTCCATCACAGTAATGCCCAGAGCATTTCACGCATGGAGCAACAGTAACACTGTGTGGCCATGCAGGGTAATGCCCAGAGCATTTCCTGCATGGAGCAAGAGTGACACCGTGTGGACACATAGGGTAGTGCACAGAGCATTTCCCCGCATGGAGCTATGGTTCGGGAGCTCTGGGGTTGGGCCCCTGTAGCTGGTGTTGGGACTCCCAGGGGTTGGGCCCCTGGAGCTGGTGTTGGGGCCCCAGGGGTTAAGGTTCGGGCGCTCAGGGGTTGGGCCCTTGGAGCTGGCGTGCGGGCCCCCAGGGAATAGGCCCCTAGAGCTATGGTTTGCTCACTCTGGGGTTCCTGCCCCTGGAGCTGGTGTTGGGGCTCCCAGGGGTTGGGCTCCTGCAGCTGGTGTTGGGGACCCAGGGGTTAGGCCCCTGGAGCTATGGTTCAGGCGCTCAGGGGTTGGGACCCTGGAGCTGGTTTTGGGGCCTCCAGTGGTTGGGAGCCTGGAGCTGTGGTTGTGGCCACCAGGGGTTAGCCCCTGGATCTTTGGTTCGGCCGCTCATTGGTTGGGCCCCTGGAGCTGGTGTTCGGGCCCCAAGGGGTTGGGCCCCTGGAGCTGGTGTTGGGGACCCAGGGGTTAGGGCCCTGGAGCTATGGTTCAGGCACTCAGGGGTTGGACCCCTGGAGCTATGGTTCGGGCGCTCAGTTGTTGGTTCCCTGGAGCTAGGGTCGAGGGCCCCAGTGGTGGGGCCCCTGGAGCTGCTGTTGGGGCCCCCAGGTTTTGAGTTCCTGGAGATTGTGTTGGGGTTCGCAGGGGTTGGGCCCCTGGAGCTGTGGTTGGGCCCCCCCCAGGGTTTAGGCCCCTGGAGCTATGGTTCGGGCGCTCAGGGGTTGGGCCCCTGAAGCTGGTGTTGGGGCCCCAAGGGGTTGGGCCCCTGGAGGTGGGGTTGGGGCCCCCGGGGGTTAGGCCCCTATAGCTATGGTTCGAGCGCTCAGGGGTTGGGCCCCTGGAGCTGGTGTTGGGGCCCTCAGGGATTAGGCCCCTGGAGCTATGGTTCAGGCGCTAAGGGTTTGGGACCCTGGAGCTGGTGTTGGGGCCCCCAGGGGTTTGGGCCCCTGGAGCTGGTGTTGGGGCCCCAGGGGCTAGGCCCCTGTAGCTATGGTTCGGGCGCTCAGGGATTGGGCCCCCTGGAGCTGGTTTTGGGGCCCCCAGGGGTTGGGCCCTTGGAGCTGGTGTTGGGGCCCCCAGGGGTTAGGCCCCTGGAGCTATGGTTCGGGCGCTCAGTGGTTGGGCCGCTGGAGCTGGTGTTGGGGCCCCTGACCTAATGTCACCCCTTGCTCTCCCATCCCCCACACAGACAGTCCCGACTCCATCACAGTAATGCCCAGAGCATTTCACGCATGGAGCAACAGTAACACTGTGTGGCCATGCAGGGTAATACCCAGAGCATTTCCTGCATGGAGCAAGAGTGACACCGTGTGGCCACATAGGGTAGTGCACAGAGCATTTCCCCGCATGGAGCTATGGTTCGGGAGCTCTGGGGTTGGGCCCCTGTAGCTGGTGTTGGGACTCCCAGGGGTTGGGCCCCTGGAGCTGGTGTTGGGGCCCCAGGGGTTAAGGTTCGGTGTGCTCAGGGGTTGGACCCTTGGAGCTGGCGTGCGGGCCCCCAGGGAATAGGCCCCTAGAGCTATGGTTTGCTCACTCTGGGGTTCTGCCCCTGGAGCTGGTGTTGGGGCTCCCAGGGGTTGGGCTCCTACAGCTGGTGTTGGGGACCCAGGGGTTAGGCCCCTGGAGCTATGGTTCAGGCGCTCAGGGGTTGGGCCCCTGGAGCTGGTGTTGGTGCCCCAAGGGGTTGGGCCCCTGGAGCTGGTGTTGGGGACCCAGGGGTTAGTGCCCTGGAGCTATGGTTCAGGCGCTCAGGGGTTGGGCCCCTGGAGCTATGGTTCGGGCGCTCAGGGGTTGGGCCCCTGGAGCTGGGGTGGAGGGCCCCAGCGGTTGGGCCCCTGGAGCTGGTGTTGGGGACCAGGTTTTAGGCCCGTGGAGCTGTGGTTCAGGCACTCAGGGGTTGGACCCCTGGAGCTATGGTTCGGGCGCTCAGGGGTTGGTTCCCTGGAGCTAGGGTCGAGGGCCCCAGGGGTGGGGCCCCTGGAGCTGCTGTTCGCCCCCCCCAGGTTTTGAGTTCCTGGAGATTGTGTTGGGGTTCGCAGGGGTGGGCCCCTGGAGCTGTGGTTGGGCCACCCAGGGTTTAGGCCCCTGGAGCTATGGTTCGGGCGCTCAGGGGTTGGGCCCCTGGAGCTGGTGTTGGGGCCCCCAGGGGTTGGGCCCCTGGAGGTGGGATTGGGGCCCCCGGGGGTTAGGCCCCTATAGCTATGGTTCGGGCGCTCAGGGGTTGGGCCCCTGGAGCTGGTGTTGGGGACCAAGGTTTTAGGCCCGTGGAGCTATGGTTCAGGGACTCAGGGGTTGGACCCCTGGAGCTATGGTTCGGGCGCTCAGGGTTTTGGTCCCTGGAGCTAGGGTCGAGGGGCCCAGGGGTGGGGCCCCTGGAGCTGCTGTTGGGGCCCCCAGGTTTTGAGTTCCTGGAGATTGTGTTGGGGTTCGCAGGGGTTGGGCCCCTGGAGCTGTGGTTGGGCCCCCAGGGTTAGGCCCCTGGAGCTATGGTTCGGGCGCTCAGGGGTTGGGCCCCTGGAGCTGGTGTTGGGGCCCCCAGGGGTTGGGCCCCTGGAGGTGGGGTTGGGGCCCCCGGGGGTTAGGCCCCTATAGCTATGGTTCGGGCGCTCAGGGGTTGGGCCCCTGGAGCTGGTGTGGGGCCCTCAGGGATTAGGCCCTGGAGCTATGGTTCGGGCGCTAAGGGTTGGGCCCCTGGAGCTGGTGTTGGGGCCCCCAGGGGTTGGGCCCCTGGAGCTGGTGTTGGGGCCCCAGGGCTAGGCCCCTGTAGCTATGGTTCGGGCGCTCAGGGATTGGGCCCCTGGAGCTGGTTTTGGGGCCCCCAGGGGTTGGGCCCTTGGAGCTGGTGTTGGGGCCCCCAGGGGTTAGGCCCCTGGAGCTATGGTTCGGGCGCTCAGGGGTTGGGCCGCTGGAGCTGGTGTTGGGGCCCCTGACCTAATGTCACCCCTTGCTCTCCCATCCCCCACACAGACAGTCCCGACTCCATCACAGTAATGCCCAGAGCATTTCACGCATGGAGCAACAGTAACACTGTGTGGCCATGCAGGGTAATGCCCAGAGCATTTCCTGCATGGAGCAAGAGTGACACCGTGTGGCCACATAGGGTAGTGCACAGAGCATTTCCCCGCATGGAGCTATGGTTCGGGAGCTCTGGGGTTGGGCCCCTGTAGCTGGTGTTGGGACTCCCAGGGGTTGGGCCCCTGGAGCTGGTGTTGGGGCCCCAGGGGTTAAGGTTCGGGCGCTCAGGGGTTGGGCCCTTGGAGCTGGCGTGCGGGCCCCCAGGGAATAGGCCCCTAGAGCTATGGTTTGCTCACTCTGGGGTTCTGCCCCTGGAGCTGGTGTTGGGGCTCCCAGGGGTTGGGCTCCTGCAGCTGGTGTTGGGGACCCAGGGGTTAGGCCCTGGAGCTATGGTTCAGGCGCTCAGGGGTTGGGACCCTGGAGCTGGTTTTGGGGCCTCCAGTGGTTGGGACCCTGGAGCTGCGGTTGGGGCCTCCAGGGGTTAGCCCCTGGATCTTTGGTTCGGCCGCTCATTGGTTGGGCCCCTGGAGCTGGTGTTGGGGCCCCAAGGGGTTGGGCCCTGGAGCTGGTGTTGGGGACCCAGGGGTTAGGGCCCTGGAGCTATGGTTCAGGCGCTCAGGGGTTGGGCCCCTGGAGCTATGGTTCGGGCGCTCAGGGGTTGGGCCCCTGGAGCTGGGGTGGAGGGCCCCAGCGGTTGGGCCCCTGGAGCTGGTGTTGGGGCCCCCAGGGATTGGGCCCCTGGAGCTATGTTTCGGGCGCTCTGGGGTTGGGCCCCTGGAGCTGGTGTTGGGGACCCAGGTTTTAGGCCCGTGGAGCTATGGTTCAGGCACTCAGGGGTTGGACCCCTGGAGCTATGGTTCGGGCGCTCAGGGGTGGTTCCCTGGAGCTAGGGTCGAGGGCCCCAGGGGTGGGGCCCCTGGAGCTGCTGTTGGGGCCCCCAGGTTTTGAGTTCCTGGAGATTGTGTTGGGGTTCGCAGGGGTGGGCCCCTGGAGCTGTGGTTGGGCCCCCCAGGGTTAGGCCCCTGGAGCTATGGTTCGGGCGCTCAGGGGTTGGGCCCCTGGAGCTGGTGTTGGGGGCCCCAGGGGTTGGGCCCTGGAGGTGGGTTGGGGCCCCCGGGGGTTAGGCCCCTATAGCTATGGTTCGGGCGCTCAGGGGTTGGGCCCCTGGAGCTGGTGTTGGGGACCCAGGTTTTAGGCCCGTGGAGCTATGGTTCAGGCACTCAGGGGTTGGACCCCTGGAGCTATGGTTCGGGCGCTCAGGGGTTGGTTCCCTGGAGCTAGGGTCGAGGCCCCCAGGGGTGGGGCCCCTGGAGCTGCTGTTGGGGCCCCCAGGTTTTGAGTTCCTGGAGATTGTGTTGGGGTTCGCAGGGGTTGGGCCCTGGAGCTGTGGTTGGGCCCCCAGGGTTTAGGCCCCTGGAGCTATGGTTCGGGCGCTCAGGGGTTGGGCCCTGGAGCTGGTGTTGGGGCCCCAGGGGTTGGGCCCCTGGAGGTGGGATTGGGGCCCCCGGGGGTTAGGCCCCTATAGCTATGGTTCGGGCGCTCAGGGGTTGGGCCCCTGGAGCTGGTGTTGGGGACCCAGGTTTTAGGCCCGTGGAGCTATGGTTCAGGCACTCAGGGGTTGGACCCCTGGAGCTATGGTTCGGGCGCTCAGGGGTTGGTTCCCTGGAGCTAGGGTCGAGGGCCCCAGGGGTGGGGCCCCTGGAGCTGCTGTTGGGGCCCCCAGGGTTTGAGTTCCTGGAGATTGTGTTGGGGTTCGCAGGGGTTGGGCCCCTGGAGCTGTGGTTGGGCCCCCCCGGGGGTTAGGCCCCTGGAGCTATGGTTCGGGCGCTCAGGGGTTGGGCCCCTGGAGCTGGTGTTGGGGCCCCCAGGGGTTGGGCCCCTGGAGGTGGGGTTGGGGCCCCCGGGGGTTAGGCCCCTATAGCTATGGTTCGGGCGCTCAGGGGTTGGGCCCCTGGAGCTGGTGTTGGGGCCCTCAGGGATTAGGCCCTGGAGCTATGGTTTCAGGCGCTAAGGGTTTGGGACCCTGGAGCTGGTGTTGGGGCCCCAGGGGTTGGGCCCCTGGAGCTGGTGTTGGGGCCCCAGGGGCTAGGCCCCTGTAGCTATGGTTCGGGCGCTCAGGGATTGGGCCCCTGGAGCTGGTTTTGGGGCCCCCAGGGGTTGGGCCCTTGGAGCTGGTGTTGGGGCCCCAGGGGTTAGGCCCCTGGAGCTATGGTTCGGGCGCTCAGGGGTTGGGCCGCTGGAGCTGGTGTTGGGGCCCCTGACCTAATGTCACCCCTTGCTCTCCCATCCCCCACACAGACAGTCCCGACTCCATCACAGTAATGCCCAGAGCATTTCACGCATGGAGCAACAGTAACACTGTGTGGCCATGCAGGGTAATGCCCAGAGCATTTCCTGCATGGAGCAAGAGTGACACCGTGTGGCCACATAGGGTAGTGCACAGAGCATTTCCCCGCATGGAGCTATGGTTCGGGAGCTCTGGGGTTGGGCCCCTGTAGCTGGTGTTGGGACTCCCAGGGGTTGGGCCCCTGGAGCTGGTGTTGGGGCCCCAGGGGTTAAGGTTCGGGCGCTCAGGGGTTGGGCCCTTGGAGCTGGCGTGCGGGCCCCCAGGGAATAGGCCCCTAGAGCTATGGTTTGCTCACTCTGGGGTTCTGCCCCTGGAGCTGGTGTTGGGGCTCCCAGGGGTTGGGCTCCTGCAGCTGGTGTTGGGGACCCAGGGGTTAGCCCCTGGAGCTATGGTTCAGGCGCTCAGGGGTTGGGACCCTGGAGCTGGTTTTGGGGCCTCCAGTGGTTGGGACCCTGGAGCTGCGGTTGGGGCCTCCAGGGGTTAGCCCCTGGATCTTTGGTTCGGCCGCTCATTGGTTGGGCCCCTGGAGCTGGTGTTGGGGCCCCAAGGGGTTGGGCCCTGGAGCTGGTGTTGGGGACCCAGGGGTTAGGGCCCTGGAGCTATGGTTCAGGCGCTCAGGGGTTGGGCCCCTGGAGCTATGGTTCGGGCGCTCAGGGGTTGGGCCCCTGGAGCTGGGGTGGAGGGCCCCAGCGGTTGGGCCCTGGAGCTGGTGTTGGGGCCCCCAGGGATTGGGCCCCTGGAGCTATGTTTCGGGCGCTCTGGGGTTGGGCCCCTGGAGCTGGTGTTGGGGACCCAGGTTTTAGGCCCGTGGAGCTATGGTTCAGGCACTCAGGGGTTGGACCCTGGAGCTATGGTTCGGGCGCTCAGGGGTTGGTTCCCTGGAGCTAGGGTCGAGGGCCCCAGGGGTGGGGCCCCTGGAGTGCTGTTGGGGCCCCCAGGTTTTGAGTTCCTGGAGATTGTGTTGGGGTTCGCAGGGGTTGGGCCCCTGGAGCTGTGGTTGGGCCCCCCAGGGTTTAGGCCCCTGGAGCTATGGTTCGGGCGCTCAGGGGTTGGGCCCCTGGAGCTGGTGTTGGGGCCCCCAGGGGTTGGGCCCCTGGAGGTGGGATTGGGGCCCCCGGGGGTTAGGCCCCTATAGCTATGGTTCGGGCGCTCAGGGGTTGGGCCCCTGGAGCTGGTGTTGGGGACCCAGGTTTTAGGCCCGTGGAGCTATGGTTCAGGCACTCAGGGGTTGGACCCCTGGAGCTATGGTTCGGGCGCTCAGGGGTTGGTTCCCTGGAGCTAGGGTCGAGGGCCCCAGGGGTGGGGCCCCTGGAGCTGCTGTTGGGGCCCCCAGGTTTTGAGTTCCTGGAGATTGTGTTGGGGTTCGCAGGGGTTGGGCCCCTGGAGCTGTGGTTGGGCCCCCAGGGTTTAGGCCCCTGGAGCTATGGTTCGGGCGCTCAGGGGTTGGGCCCCTGGAGCTGGTGTTGGGGCCCCCAGGGGTTGGGCCCCTGGAGGTGGGGTTGGGGCCCCCGGGGGTTAGGCCCCTATAGCTATGGTTCGGGCGCTCAGGGGTTGGGCCCCTGGAGCTGGTGTTGGGGCCCTCAGGGATTAGGCCCCTGGAGCTATGGTTCAGGCGCTAAGGGTTTGGGACCCTGGAGCTGGTGTTGGGGCCCCCAGGGGTTGGGCCCCTGGAGCTGGTGTTGGGGCCCCAGGGGCTAGGCCCCTGTAGCTATGGTTCGGGCGCTCAGGGATTGGGCCCCTGGAGCTGGTTTTGGGGCCCCCAGGGGTTGGGCCCTTGGAGCTGGTGTTGGGGCCCCCAGGGGTTAGGCCCCTGGAGCTATGGTTCGGGCGCTCAGGGGTTGGGCCGCTGGAGCTGGTGTTGGGGCCCCTGACCTAATGTCACCCCTTGCTCTCCCATCCCCCACACAGACAGTCCCGACTCCATCACAGTAATGCCCAGAGCATTTCACGCATGGAGCAACAGTAACACTGTGTGGCCATGCAGGGTAATGCCCAGAGCATTTCCTGCATGGAGCAAGAGTGACACCGTGTGGCCACATAGGGTAGTGCACAGAGCATTTCCCCGCATGGAGCTATGGTTCGGGAGCTCTGGGGTTGGGCCCCTGTAGCTGGTGTTGGGACTCCCAGGGGTTGGGCCCCTGGAGCTGGTGTTGGGGCCCCAGGGGTTAAGGTTCGGGCGCTCAGGGGTTGGGCCCTTGGAACTGGCGTGCGGGCCCCCAGGGAATAGGCCCCTAGAGCTATGGTTTGCTCACTCTGGGGTTCTGCCCCTGGAGCTGGTGTTGGGGCTCCCAGGGGTTGGGCTCCTGCAGCTGGTGTTGGGGACCCAGGGGTTAGGCCCCTGGAGCTATGGTTCAGGCGCTCAGGGGTTGGGACCCTGGAGCTGGTTTTGGGGCCTCCAGTGGTTGGGACCCTGGAGCTGCGGTTGGGGCCTCCAGGGGTTAGCCCCTGGATCTTTGGTTCGGCCGCTCATTGGTTGGGCCCCTGGAGCTGGTGTTGGGGCCCCAAGGGGTTGGGCCCCTGGAGCTGGTGTTGGGGACCCAGGGGTTAGGGCCCTGGAGCTATGGTTCAGGCGCTCAGGGGTTGGGCCCCTGGAGCTATGGTTCGGGCGCTCAGGGGTTGGGCCCCTGGAGCTGGGGTGGAGGGCCCCAGCGGTTGGGCCCCTGGAGCTGGTGTTGGGGCCCCCAGGGATTGGGCCCCTGGAGCTATGTTTCGGGCGCTCTGGGGTTGGGCCCCTGGAGCTGGTGTTGGGGACCCAGGTTTTAGGCCCGTGGAGCTATGGTTCAGGCACTCAGGGGTTGGACCCCTGGAGCTATGGTTCGGGCGCTCAGGGGTTGGTTCCCTGGAGCTAGGGTCGAGGGCCCCAGGGGTGGGGCCCCTGGAGCTGCTGTTGGGGCCCCCAGGTTTTGAGTTCCTGGAGATTGTGTTGGGGTTCGCAGGGGTTGGGCCCCTGGAGCTGTGGTTGGGCCCCCCAGGGTTTAGGCCCTGGAGCTATGGTTCGGGCGCTCAGGGGTTGGGCCCCTGGAGCTGGTGTTGGGGCCCCCAGGGGTTGGGCCCCTGGAGGTGGGGTTGGGGCCCCCGGGGGTTAGGCCCCTATAGCTATGGTTCGGGCGCTCAGGGGTTGGGCCCCTGGAGCTGGTGTTGGGGCCCTCAGGGATTAGGCCCTGGAGCTATGGTTCAGGCGCTAAGGGTTTGGGACCCTGGAGCTGGTGTTGGGGCCCCAGGGGTTGGGCCCCTGGAGCTGGTGTTGGGGCCCCAGGGGCTAGGCCCCTGTAGCTATGGTTCGGCGCTCAGGGTTTGGGCCCCTGGAGCTGGTTTTGGGGCCCCCAGGGGTTGGGCCCTGGAGCTGGTGTTGGGGCCCCCAGGGGTTAGGCCCCTGGAGCTATGGTTCGGGCGCTCAGGGGTTGGGCCGCTGGAGCTGGTGTTGGGGCCCCTGACCTAATGTCACCCCTTGCTCTCCCATCCCCCACACAGACAGTCCCGACTCCATCACAGTAATGCCCAGAGCATTTCACGCATGGAGCAACAGTAACACTGTGTGGCCATGCAGGGTAATGCCCAGAGCATTTCCTGCATGGAGCAAGAGTGACACCGTGTGGCCACATAGGGTAGTGCACAGAGCATTTCCCCGCATGGAGCTATGGTTCGGGAGCTCTGGGGTTGGGCCCCTGTAGCTGGTGTTGGGACTCCCAGGGGTTGGGCCCCTGGAGCTGGTGTTGGGGCCCCAGGGGTTAAGGTTCGGGCGCTCAGGGGTTGGGCCCTTGGAGCTGGCGTGCGGGCCCCCAGGGAATAGGCCCCTAGAGCTATGGTTTGCTCACTCTGGGGTTCTGCCCCTGGAGCTGGTGTTGGGGCTCCCAGGGGTTGGGCTCCTGCAGCTGGTGTTGGGGACCCAGGGGTTAGGCCCCTGGAGCTATGGTTCAGGCGCTCAGGGGTTGGGACCCTGGAGCTGGTTTTGGGGCCTCAGTGGTTGGGACCCTGGAGCTGCGGTTGGGGCCTCCAGGGGTTAGCCCTGGATCTTTGGTTCGGCCGCTCATTGGTTGGGCCCCTGGAGCTGGTGTTGGGGCCCCAAGGGGTTGGGCCCCTGGAGCTGGTGTTGGGGACCCAGGGGTTAGGGCCCTGGAGCTATGGTTCAGGCGCTCAGGGGTTGGGCCCCTGGAGCTATGGTTCGGGCGCTCAGGGGTTGGGCCCCTGGAGCTGGGGTGGAGGGCCCCAGCGGTTGGGCCCCTGGAGCTGGTGTTGGGGCCCCCAGGGATTGGGCCCCTGGAGCTATGTTTCGGGCGCTCTGGGGTTGGGCCCCTGGAGCTGGTGTTGGGGACCCAGGTTTTAGGCCCGTGGAGCTATGGTTCAGGCACTCAGGGGTTGGACCCTGGAGCTATGGTTCGGGCGCTCAGGGGTTGGTTCCCTGGAGCTAGGGTCGAGGGCCCCAGGGGTGGGGCCCCTGGAGCTGCTGTTGGGGCCCCCAGGTTTTGAGTTCCTGGAGATTGTGTTGGGGTTCGCAGGGGTTGGGCCCCTGGAGCTGTGGTTGGGCCCCCCAGGGTTTAGGCCCCTGGAGCTATGGTTCGGGCGCTCAGGGGTTGGGCCCCTGGAGCTGGTGTTGGGGCCCCCAGGGGTTGGGCCCCTGGAGGTGGGTTGGGGCCCCGGGGGTTAGGCCCCTATAGCTATGGTTCGGGCGCTCAGGGGTTGGGCCCCTGGAGCTGGTGTTGGGGACCCAGGTTTTAGGGCCGTGGAGCTATGGTTCAGGCACTCAGGGGTTGGACCCCTGGAGCTATGGTTCGGGCGCTCAGGGGTTGGTTCCCTGGAGCTAGGGTCGAGGGCCCCAGGGGTGGGGCCCCTGGAGCTGCTGTTGGGGCCCCCAGGTTTGAGTTCCTGGAGATTGTGTTGGGTTCGCAGGGGTTGGGCCCCTGGAGCTGTGGTTGGGCCCCCCAGGGTTTAGGCCCCTGGAGCTATGGTTCGGGCGCTCAGGGGTTGGGCCCCTGGAGCTGGTGTTGGGGCCCCCAGGGGTTGGGCCCCTGGAGGTGGGGTTGGGGCCCCCGGGGGTTAGGCCCCTATAGCTATGGTTCGGGCGCTCAGGGGTTGGGCCCCTGGAGCTGGTTGGGGCCCTCAGGGATTAGGCCCCTGGAGCTATGGTTCAGGCGCTCAGGGTTTGGGACCCTGGAGCTGGTGTTGGGGCCCCCAGGGGTTAGGCCCCTGGAGCTATGGTTCGGGCGCTCAGGGGTTGGGCCGCTGGAGCTGGTGTTGGGGCCCCTGACCTAATGTCACCCCTTGCTCTCCCATCCCCCACACAGACAGTCCCGACTCCATCACAGTAATGCCCAGAGCATTTCACGCATGGAGCAACAGTAACACTGTGTGGCCATGCAGGGTAATGCCCAGAGCATTTCCTGCATGGAGCAAGAGTGACACCGTGTGGCCACATAGGGTAGTGCACAGAGCATTTCCCCGCATGGAGCTATGGTTCGGGAGCTCTGGGGTTGGGCCCCTGTAGCTGGTGTTGGGACTCCCAGGGGTTGGGCCCCTGGAGCTGGTGTTGGGGCCCCAGGGGTTAAGGTTCGGGCGCTCAGGGGTTGGGCCCTTGGAGCTGGCGTGCGGGCCCCCAGGGAATAGGCCCTAGAGCTATGGTTTGCTCACTCTGGGGTTCTGCCCTGGAGCTGGTGTTGGGGCTCCCAGGGGTTGGGCTCCTGCAGCTGGTGTTGGGGACCCAGGGGTAGGCCCCTGGAGCTATGGTTCAGGCGCTCAGGGGTTGGGACCCTGGAGCTGGTTTTGGGGCCTCCAGTGGTTGGGACCCTGGAGCTGCGGTTGGGGCCTCCAGGGGTTAGCCCCTGGATCTTGGTTCGGCCGCTCATTGGTTGGGCCCCTGGAGCTGGTGTTGGGGCCCCAAGGGGTTGGGCCCCTGGAGCTGGTGTTGGGGGACCCAGGGGTTAGGGCCTGGAGCTATGGTTCGGGCTCTCAGCTCAGGGGTTGGGCCCTGGAGCTGGGGTGGAGGGCCCCAGCGGTTGGGCCCCTGGAGCTGGTGTTGGGCCCCCAGGGATTGGGCCCCTGGAGCTATGTTTCGGGCGCTCTGGGGTTGGGCCCCTGGAGCTGGTGTTGGGGACCCAGGTTTTAGGCCCGTGGAGCTATGGTTCAGGCACTCAGGGGTTGGACCCCTGGAGCTATGGTTCGGGCGCTCAGGGGTTGGTTCCCTGGAGCTAGGGTCGAGGGCCCAGGGGTGGGGCCCCTGGAGCTGCTGTTGGGGCCCCCAGGTTTGAGTTCCTGGAGATTGTGTTGGGGTTCGCAGGGGTTGGGCCCCTGGAGCTGTGGTTGGGCCCCCCAGGGTTTAGGCCCCTGGAGCTATGGTTCGGGCGCTCAGGGGTTGGGCCCCTGGAGCTGGTGTTGGGGCCCCCAGGGGTTGGGCCCCTGGAGGGGGGGGTGGGGCCCCCGGGGGTTAGGCCCCTATAGCTATGGTTCGGGCGCTCAGGGGTTGGGCCCCTGGAGCTGGTGTTGGGGACCCAGGTTTTAGGCCCGTGGAGCTATGGTTCAGGCACTCAGGGGTTGGACCCTGGAGCTATGGTTCGGGCGCTCAGGGGTTGGTTCCCTGGAGCTAGGGTCGAGGGCCCCAGGGGTGGGGCCCCTGGAGCTGCTGTTGGGGCCCCAGTTTTGAGTTCTGGAGATTGTGTTGGGGTTCGCAGGGGTTGGGCCCCTGGAGCTGTGGTTGGGGCCCCCAGGGTTTAGGCCCCTGGAGCTATGGTTCGGGCGCTCAGGGGTTGGGCCCCTGGAGCTGGTGTTGGGCCCCCAGGGGTTGGGCCCCTGGAGTGGGGTTGGGGCCCCGGGGTTAGGCCCCTATAGCTATGGTTCGGGCGCTCAGGGGTTGGGCCCCTGGAGCTGGTGTTGGGGCCCTCAGGGATTAGGCCCTGGAGCTATGGTTCAGGCGCTAAGGGTTTGGGACCCTGGAGCTGGTGTTGGGGCCCCCAGGGGTTGGGCCCCTGGAGCTGGTGTTGGGGCCCCAGGGGCTAGGCCCCTGTAGCTATGGTTCGGGCGCTCAGGGATTGGGCCCCGGAGCTGGTTTTGGGGCCCCCAGGGGTTGGGCCCTTGGAGCTGGTGTTGGGGCCCCCAGGGGTTAGGCCCCTGGAGCTATGGTTCGGGCGCTCAGGGGTTGGGGCGCTGGAGCTGGTGTTGGGGCCCCTGACCTAATGTCACCCCTTGCTCTCCCATCCCCCACACAGACAGTCCCGACTCCATCACAGTAATGCCCAGAGCATTTCACGCATGGAGCAACAGTAACACTGTGTGGCCATGCAGGGTAATGCCCAGAGCATTCCTGCATGGAGCAAGAGTGACACCGTGTGGCCACATAGGGTAGTGCACAGAGCATTTCCCCGCATGGAGCTATGGTTCGGGAGCTCTGGGGTTGGGCCCCTGTAGCTGGTGTTGGGACTCCCAGGGGTTGGGCCCCTGGAGCTGGTGTTGGGGCCCCAGGGGTTAAGGTTCGGGCGCTCAGGGGTTGGGCCCTTGGAGCTGGCGTGCGGGCCCCCAGGGAATAGGCCCCTAGAGCTATGGTTTGCTCACTCTGGGGTTCTGCCCCTGGAGCTGGTGTTGGGGCTCCCAGGGGTTGGGCTCCTGCAGCTGGTGTGGGGGACCAGGGGTTAGGCCCCTGGAGCTATGGTTCAGGCGCTCAGGGGTTGGGACCCTGGAGCTGGTTTTGGGGCCTCCAGTGGTTGGGACCCTGGAGCTGCGGTTGGGGCCTCCAGGGGTTAGCCCCTGGATCTTTGGTTCGGCCGCTCATGGTTGGGCCCTGGAGCTGGTGTTGGGGCCCCAAGGGGTTGGGCCCTGGAGCTGGTTGGGGGAAGGGGGTTAGGGCCCTGGAGCTATGGTTCAGGCGCTCAGGGGTTGGGCCCTGGAGCTATGGTTCGGGGCGCTCAGGGGTTGGGCCCCTGGAGCTGGGGTGGAGGGCCCCAGCGGTTGGGCCCCTGGAGCTGGTGTTGGGGCCCCCAGGGATTGGGCCCCTGGAGCTATGTTTCGGGCGCTCTGGGGTTGGGCCCCTGGAGCTGGTGTTGGGACCCAGGTTTTAGGCCCGTGGAGCTATGGTTCAGGCACTCAGGGGTTGGACCCCTGGAGCTATGGTTCGGGCGCTCAGGGGTTGGTTCCCTGGAGCTAGGGTCGAGGGCCCCAGGGGTGGGGCCCCTGGAGCTGCTGTTGGGGCCCCCAGGTTTTGAGTTCCTGGAGAGTTGTTGGGGTTCGCAGGGGTTGGGCCCTGGAGCTGTGGTTGGGCCCCCAGGGTTTAGGCCCCTGGAGCTATGGTTCGGGCGCTCAGGGGTTGGGCCCCTGGAGCTGGTGTTGGGGCCCCCAGGGGTTGGCCCTGGAGGTGGGGTTGGGGCCCCGGGGGTTAGGCCCCTATAGCTATGGTTCGGGCGCTCAGGGGTTGGGCCCCTGGAGCTGGGTTGGGCCCTCAGGGATTAGGCCCCTGGAGCTATGGTTCAGGCGCTAAGGGTTTGGGACCCTGGAGCTGGTGTTGGGGCCCCGGGGTTGGGCCCCTGGAGCTGGTGTTGGGGCCCCAGGGGCTAGGCCCTGTAGCTATGGTTCGGGCGCTCAGGGATTGGGCCCCTGGAGCTGGTTTGGGGCCCCCAGGGGTTGGGCCCTTGGAGCTGGGTTGGGGCCCCAGGGGTTAGGCCCCTGGAGCTATCGTTCGGGCGCTCAGGGGTTGGGCCGCTGGAGCTGGTGTTGGGGCCCCTGACCTAATGTCACCCCTTGCTCTCCATTCCCCACACAGACAGTCCGACTCCATCACAGTAATGCCCAGAGCATTTCACGCATGGAGCAACAGTAACACTGTGTGGCCATGCAGGGTAATGCCCAGAGCATTTCCTGCATGGAGCAAGAGTGACACCGTGTGGCCACATAGGGTAGTGCACAGAGCATTTCCCCGCATGGAGCTATGGTTCGGGAGCTCTGGGGTTGGGCCCCTGTAGCTGGTGTTGGGACTCCCAGGGGTTGGGCCCCTGGAGCTGGTGTTGGGGCCCAGGGGTTAAGGTTCGGGCGCTCAGGGGTTGGGCCCTTGGAGCTGGCGTGCGGGCCCCCAGGGAATAGGCCCCTAGAGCTATGGTTTGCTCACTCTGGGTTCTGCCTGGAGCTGGTGTTGGGGCTCCCAGGGGTTGGGCTCCTGCAGCTGGTGTTGGGGACCCAGGGGTTAGGCCCCTGGAGCTATGGTTCAGGCGCTCAGGGGTTGGGACCCTGGAGCTGGTTTTGGGGCCTCCAGTGGTTGGGACCCTGGAGCTGCGGTTGGGGCCTCCAGGGGTTAGCCCTGGATCTTTGGTTCGGCCGCTCAGGGTTGGGCCCCTGGAGCTGGTGTTGGGGCCCAAGGGGTTGGGCCCTGGAGCTGGTGTTGGGGACCCCAGGGGTTGGGCCCTGGAGCTGGGGTGGAGTGCCCCAGCGGTTGGGCCCCTGGAGCTGGTGTTGGGGCCCCCAGGGATTGGGCCCCTGGAGCTATGTTGCGGGCGCTCTGGGTTGGGCCCCTGGAGCTGTGTTGGGGACCCAGGTTTTAGGCCCGTGGAGCTATGGTTCAGGCACTCAGGGGTTGGACCCCTGGAGCTATGGTTCGGGCGCTCAGGGGTTGGTTCCCTGGAGCTAGGGTCGAGGGCCCCAGGGGTGGGGCCCCTGGAGCTGCTGTTGGGGCCCCCAGGTTTGAGTTCCTGGAGATGTGTTGGGGTTCGCCAGGGGTTGGGCCCCTGGAGCTTGTTGTTGGGCCCCCCAGGGTTTAGGGCCCTGGAGCTATGGTTCGGGCGCTCAGGGGGTTGGGCCCCTGGAGCTTGGTGTGGGGCCCCCAGGGGTTGGGCCCCTGGAGGTGGTGATTGGGGCCCCCGGGGGTTAGGCCCCTATAGCTATGGTTCGGGCGCTCAGGGGTTGGGCCCCTGGAGCTGGTGTTGGGACCCCAGGTTTTAGGCCCGTGGAGCTATGGTTCAGGCACTCAGGGGTTGGACCCCTGGAGCTATGGTTCGGGCGCTCAGGGTTGGTTCCCTGGAGCTAGGGTCGAGGGCCCCAGGGGTGGGGCCCCTGGAGCTGCTGTTGGGCCCCCAGGTTTTGAGTTCCTGGAGATTGTGTTGGGGTTCGCAGGGGTTGGGCCCCTGGAGCTGTGGTTGGGCCCCCCAGGGTTTAGGCCCCTGGAGCTATGGTTCGGGCGCTCAGGGGTTGGGCCCCTGGAGCTGGTGTTGGGGCCCCCAGGGGTTGGGCCCCTGGAGGTGGGTTGGGGCCCCCGGGGGTTAGGCCCCTATAGCTATGGTTCGGGCGCTCAGGGGTTGGGCCCCTGGAGCTGGTGTTGGGGCCCTCAGGGATTAGGCCCTGGAGCTATGGTTCAGGCGCTAAGGGTTTGGGACCCTGGAGCTGGTGTTGGGGCCCCCAGGGGTTGGGCCCCTGGAGCTGGTGTTGGGGCCCCCAGGGGCTAGGCCCCTGTAGCTATGGTTCGGGCGCTCAGGGATTGGGCCCCTGGAGCTGGTTTTGGGGCCCCCAGGGGTTGGGCCCTTGGAGCTGGTGTTGGGGCCCCAGGGGTTAGGCCCCTGGAGCTATGGTTCGGGCGCTCAGGGGTTGGGCCGCTGGAGCTGGTGTTGGGGCCCCTGACCTAATGTCACCCCTTGCTCTCCCATCCCCCCACACAGACAGTCCCGACTCCATCACAGTAATGCCCAGAGCATTTCACGCATGGAGCAACAGTAACACTGTGTGGCCATGCAGGGTAATGCCCAGAGCATTTCCTGCATGGAGCAAGAGTGACACCGTGTGGCCACATAGGGTAGTGCACAGAGCATTTCCCCGCATGGAGCTATGGTTCGGGAGCTCTGGGGTTGGGCCCCTGTAGCTGGTGTTGGGACTCCCAGGGGTTGGGCCCCTGGAGCTGGTGTTGGGGCCCCAGGGGTTAAGGTTCGGGCGCTCAGGGTTGGGCCCTTGGAGCTGGCGTGCGGGCCCCCAGGGAATAGGCCCCTAGAGCTATGGTTTGCTCACTCTGGGGTTCTGCCCCTGGAGCTGGTGTTGGGGCTCCCAGGGGTTGGGCTCCTGCAGCTGGTGTTGGGGACCCAGGGGTTAGGCCCCTGGAGCTATGGTTCAGGCGCTCAGGGGTTGGGACCCTGGAGCTGGTTTTGGGGCCTCCAGTGGTTGGGACCCTGGAGCTGCGGTTGGGGCCTCCAGGGGTTAGCCCCTGGATCTTTGGTTCGGCCGCTCATTGGTTGGGCCCCTGGAGCTGGTGTTGGGGCCCCAAGGGGTTGGGCCCCTGGAGCTGGTGTTGGGGACCCAGGGGTTAGGGCCCTGGAGCTATGGTTCAGGCGCTCAGGGGTTGGGCCCCTGGAGCTATGGTTCGGGCGCTCAGGGGTTGGGCCCCTGGAGCTGGGGTGGAGGGCCCCAGCGGTTGGGCCCCTGGAGCTGGTGTTGGGGCCCCCAGGGATTGGGCCCCTGGAGCTATGTTTCGGGCGCTCTGGGGTTGGGCCCCTGGAGCTGGTGTTGGGGACCCAGGTTTTAGGCCCGTGGAGCTATGGTTCAGGCACTCAGGGGTTGGACCCCTGGAGCTATGGTTCGGGCGCTCAGGGGTTGGTTCCCTGGAGCTAGGGTCGAGGGCCCCAGGGGTGGGGCCCCTGGAGCTGCTGTTGGGGCCCCAGGTTTTGAGTTCCTGGAGATTGTGTTGGGGTTCGCAGGGGTTGGGCCCCTGGAGCTGTGGTTGGGCCCCCCAGGGTTTTGGCCCCTGGAGCTATGGTTTGGGCGCTCAGGGGTTGGGCCCCTGGAGCTGGTGTTGGGGCCCCCAGGGGTTGGGCCCCTGGAGGTGGGGTTGGGGCCCCCGGGGGTTTAGGCCCCTATAGCTATGGTTCGGGCGCTCAGGGTTTGGGCCCCTGGAGCTGGTGTTGGGGCCCTCAGGGATTAGGGCCCTGGAGCTATGGTTCAGGCGCTAAGGGTTTGGGACCCTGGAGCTGGTGTTGGGGCCCCCAGGGGTTGGGCCCCTGGAGCTGGTGTTGGGGCCCCAGGGGCTAGGCCCCTGTAGCTATGGTTCGGGCGCTCAGGGATTGGGCCCCTGGAGCTGGTTTTGGGGCCCCCAGGGGTTGGGCCCTTGGAGCTGGTGTTGGGGCCCCCAGGGGTTAGGCCCCTGGAGCTATGGTTCGGGCGCTCAGGGGTTGGGCCGCTGGAGCTGGTGTTGGGGCCCCTGACCTAATGTCACCCCTTGCTCTCCCATCCCCCACACAGACAGTCCCGACTCCATCACAGTAATGCCCAGAGCATTTCACGCATGGAGCAACAGTAACACTGTGTGGCCATGCAGGGTAATGCCCAGAGCATTTCCTGCATGGAGCAAGAGTGACACCGTGTGGCCACATAGGGTAGTGCACAGAGCATTTCCCCGCATGGAGCTATGGTTCGGGAGCTCTGGGGTTGGGCCCCTGTAGCTGGTGTTGGGACTCCCAGGGGTTGGGCCCCTGGAGCTGGTGTTGGGGCCCCAGGGGTTAAGGTTCGGGCGCTCAGGGGTTGGGCCCTTGGAGCTGGCGTGCGGGCCCCCAGGGAATAGGCCCCTAGAGCTATGGTTTGCTCACTCTGGGGTTCTGCCCCTGGAGCTGGTGTTGGGGCTCCCAGGGGTGGGCTCCTGCAGCTGGTGTTGGGGACCCAGGGGTTAGGCCCCTGGAGCTATGGTTCAGGCGCTCAGGGGTTGGGACCCTGGAGCTGGTTTTGGGGCCTCCAGTGGTTGGGACCCTGGAGCTGCGGTTGGGGCCTCCAGGGGTTAGCCCCTGGATCTTTGGTTCGGCCGCTCATTGGTTGGGCCCCTGGAGCTGGTGTTGGGGCCCCAAGGGGTTGGGCCCCTGGAGCTGGTGTTGGGGACCCAGGGGTTAGGGCCCTGGAGCTATGGTTCAGGCGCTCAGGGGTTGGGCCCCTGGAGCTATGGTTCGGGCGCTCAGGGGTTGGGCCCCTGGAGCTGGTGTGGAGGGCCCCAGCGGTTGGGCCCCTGGAGCTGGTGTTGGGGCCCCCAGGGATTGGGCCCCTGGAGCTATGTTTCGGGCGCTCTGGGGTTGGGCCCCTGGAGCTGGTGTTGGGGACCCAGGTTTTAGGCCCGTGGAGCTATGGTTCAGGCACTCAGGGGTTTGGACCCCTGGAGCTATGGTTCGGGCGCTCAGGGTTGGTTCCCTGGAGCTAGGGTCGAGGGCCCCAGGGGTGGGGCCCCTGGAGCTGCTGTTGGGGCCCCCAGGTTTTTGAGTTTCCTGGAGATTGTGTTGGGGGTCGCAGGGGTTGGGCCCCTGGAGCTGTGGTTGGGCCCCCCAGGGTTTAGGCCCCTGGAGCTATGGTTCGGGCGCTCAGGGGTTGGGCCCCTGGAGCTGGTGTTGGGGCCCCCAGGGTTTGGGCCCCTGGAGGTGGGATTGGGGCCCCCGGGGGTTAGGCCCCTATAGCTATGGTTCGGGCGCTCAGGGGTTGGGCCCCTGGAGCTGGTGTTGGGCCCTCAGGGATTAGGCCCCTGGAGCTATGGTTCAGGCGACTAAGGGTTGGGACCCTGGAGCTGGTGTTGGGGCCCCCAGGGGTTGGGTCCCTGGAGCTGGTGTTGGGGCCCCCAGGGGCTAGGCCCCTGTAGCTATGGTTGGGGCGCTCAGGGATTGGGCCCCTGGAGCTGGTTTTGGGGCCCCCAGGGGTTGGGCCCTTGGAGCTGGTGTTGGGGCCCCCAGGGGTTAGGCCCCTGGAGCTATGGTTCGGGCGCTCAGGGGTTGGGCCGCTGGAGCTGGTTGTTGGGGTCCCTGACCTAATGTCACCCCTTGCTCTCCCATCCCCCACAAGACAGTCCCGACTCCCTCACAGTAATGCCCAGAGCATTTGCAAGCATGGAGCAACAGTAACACGTGTTGCCATGCAGGGTAATGCCCAGAGCATTGCTGCATGGAGCAGAGTGACAACCGGTGGCCACATAGGGTAGTGCACAGAGCATTTCCCCGCATGGAGCTATGGTTCGGGAGCTCTGGGGTTGGGCCCCTGTAGCTGGTGTTGGGACTACCAGGGGTTGGGCCCCTGGAGCTGGGGTTGGGGGCCCCAGGGGTAAGGCATCGGGGCGATCAGGGGTGGGCCCTTGGACAGGTGGGCGTGCGGGCCCAGGGAATAGGAC
>NW_026114878.1:0-37959 GCF_025201925.1 Gopherus flavomarginatus | reverse complement strand
TTGGAGCTGGCGTGCGGGCCCCCAGGGAATAGGCCCCTAGAGCTATGGTTTGCTCACTCTGGGGTTCTGCCCCTGGAGCTGGTGTTGGGGCTCCCAGGGGTTGGGCTCCTGCATCTGGTGTTGGGGACCCAGGGGTTAGGCCCGTGGAGCTATGGTTCAGGCGCTCAGGGGTTGGGACCCTGGAGCTGGTTTTGGGGCCTCCAGTGGTTGGGACCCTGGAGCTGCGGTTGGGGCCTCCAGGGGTTAGCCCCTGGATCTTTGGTTCGGCCGCTCATTGGTTGGGCCCCTGGAGCTGGTGTTGGGGCCCCAAGGGGTTGGGCCCCTGGAGCTGGTGTTGGGGACCCAGGGGTTAGGGCCCTGGAGCTATGGTTCAGGCGCTCAGGGGTTGGGCCCCTGGAGCTATGGTTCGGGCGCTCAGGGGTTGGGCCCCTGGAGCTGGGGTGGAGGGCCCCAGCGGTTGGGCCCCTGGAGCTGGTGTTGGGGACCCCAGGGATTGGGCCCCTGGAGCTATGTTTCGGGCGCTCTGGGGTTGGGCCCCTGGAGCTGGTGTTGGGGACCCAGGTTTTAGGCCCGTGGAGCTATGGTTCAGGCACTCAGGGGTTGGACCCCTGGAGCTATGGTTCAGGCGCTCAGGGGTTGGTTCCCTGGAGCTAGGGTCGAGGGCCCCAGGGGTGGGGCCCCTGGAGCTGCTGTTGGGGCCCCCAGGTTTTGAGTTCCTGGAGATTGTGTTGGGGTTCGCAGGGGTTGGGCCCTGGAGCTGTGGTTGGGCCCCCCAGGGTTTAGGCCCCTGGAGCTATGGTTCGGGCGCTCAGGGGTTGGGCCCTGGAGGTGGGATTGGGGCCCCCGGGGGTTAGGCCCCTATAGCTATGGTTCGGGCGCTCAGGGGTTGGGCCCCTGGAGCTGGTGTTGGGGACCCAGGTTTTAGGCCCGTGGAGCTATGGTTCAGGCACTCAGGGGTTGGACCCCTGGAGCTATGGTTCGGGCGCTCAGGGGTTGGTTCCCTGGAGCTAGGGTCGAGGGCCCCAGGGGTGGGGCCCCTGGAGCTGCTGTTGGGGCCCCCAGGTTTTGAGTTCCTGGAGATTGTGTTGGGGTTCGCAGGGGTTGGGCCCCTGGAGCTGTGGTTGGGCCCCCCAGGGTTTAGGCCCCTGGAGCTATGGTTCGGGCGCTCAGGGGTTGGGCCCCTGGAGCTGGTGTTGGGGCCCCCAGGGGTTGGGCCCCTGGAGGTGGGGTTGGGGCCCCCGGGGGTTAGGCCCCTATAGCTATGGTTCGGGCGCTCAGGGGTTAGGCCCCTGGAGCTGGTGTTGGGGCCCTCAGGGATTAGGCCCCTGGAGCTATGGTTCAGGCGCTAAGGGTTTGGGACCCTGGAGCTGGTGTTGGGGCCCCCAGGGGCTGGGCCCCTGGAGCTGGTGTTGGGGCCCCAGGGGCTAGGCCCCTGGAGCTATGGTTCGGGCGCTCAGGGGTTGGGCCCGTGGAGCTGGTGTTGGGGCCCCCAGGGGTTGGGCCCCTGGAGGTGGGATTTGGGCCCCAGGGGGTTAGGCCCCTATAGCTATGGTTCGGGCGCTCAGGGATTGGGCCCCTGGAGCTGGTTTTGGGGCCCCCAGGGGTTGGGCCCTTGGAGCTGGTGTTGGGGCCCCCAGGGGTAAGGCCCCTGGAGCTATGGTTCGGGCGCTCAGGGGTTGGGCCGCTGGAGCTGGTGTTGGGGCCCCTGACCTAATGTCACCCCTTGCTCTCCCATCCCTCACACAGACAGTCTTGACTCCATCACAGTAATGCGCAGAGCATTTCACGCATGGAGCAACAGTAAGACTGTGTGGCCATGCAGGATAATGCCCAGAGCATTTCCTGCATGGAGCAAGAGTGACACCGTGTGGCCACATAGGGTAGTGCACAGAGCATTTCCCCGCATGGAGCTATGGTTCGGGAGCTCTGGGGTTGGGCCCCTGTAGCTGGTGTTGGGACTCCCAGGGGTTGGGCCCCTGGAGCTGGTGTTGGGGCCCCAGGGGTTAAGGTTCGGGCGCTCAGGGGTTGGGCCCTTGGAGCTGGCGTGCGGGCCCCCAGGGAATAGGCCCCTAGAGCTATGGTTTGCTCACTCTGGGGTTCTGCCCCTGGAGCTGGTGTTGGGGCTCCCAGGGGTTGGGCTCCTGCAGCTGGTGTTGGGGACCCAGGGGTTAGGCCCCTGGAGCTATGGTTCAGGCGCTCAGGGGTTGGGACCCTGGAGCTGGTTTTGGGGCCTCCAGTGGTTGGGACCCTGGAGCTGCGGTTGGGGCCTCCAGGGGTTAGCCCCTGGATCTTTGGTTCGGCCGCTCATTGGTTGGGCCCCTGGAGCTGGTGTTGGGGCCCCAAGGGGTTGGGCCCCTGGAGCTGGTGTTGGGGACCCAGGGGTTAGGGCCCTGGAGCTATGGTTCAGGCGCTCAGGGGTTGGGCCCCTGGAGCTATGGTTCGGGCGCTCAGGGGTTGGGCCCCTGGAGCTGGGGTGGAGGGCCCCAGCGGTTGGGACCCTGGAGCTGGTGTTGGGGCCCCCAGGGATTGGGCCCCTGGAGCTATGTTTCGGGCGCTCTGGGGTTGGGCCCCTGGAGCTGGTGTTGGGGACCCAGGTTTTAGGCCCGTGGAGCTATGGTTCAGGCACTCAGGGGTTGGACCCCTGGAGCTATGGTTCGGGCGCTCAGGGGTTGGTTCCCTGGAGCTAGGGTCGAGGGCCCCAGGGGTGGGGCCCCTGGAGCTGCTGTTGGGGCCCCCAGGTTTTGAGTTCCTGGAGATTGTGTTGGGGTTCGCAGGGGTTGGGCCCCTGGAGCTGTGGTTGGGCCCCCCAGGGTTTAGGCCCCTGGAGCTATGGTTCGGGCGCTCAGGGGTTGGGCCCCTGGAGCTGGTGTTGGGGCCCCCAGGGGTTGGGCCCCTGGAGGTGGGGTTGGGGCCCCCGGGGGTTAGGCCCCTATAGCTATGGTTCAGGCGCTCAGGGGTTGGGCCCCTGGAGCTGGTGTTGGGGCCCCCAGGGGTTGGGCCCCTGGAGGTGGGGTTGGGGCCCCCGGGGGTTAGGCACCTATAGCTATGGTTCGGGCGATCAGGGGTTGGGCCCCTGGAGCTGGTGTTGGGGCCCTCAGGGATTAGGCCCCTGGAGCTATGGTTCAGACGCTAAGGGTTTGGGACCCTGGAGCTGGTGTTGGGGCCCCCAGGGGTTGGGCCCCTGGAGCTAGTGTTGGGGCCCCAGGGGCTAGGCCCCTGGAGCTATGGTTCGGGCGCTCAGGGGTTGGGCCCCTGGAGCTGGTGTTGGGGCCCCCAGGGGTTGGGCCCCTGGAGGTGAGATTGGGGCCCCCGGGGGTTAGGCCCCTATAACTATGGTTCGGGCGCTCAGGGGTTGGGCTCCTGGAGCTGGTGTTGGGGACCCAGGTTTTAGGCCCGTGGAGCTATGGTTCAGGCACTCAGGGGTTGGACCCCTGGAGCTATGGTTCGGGCGCTCAGGGGTTGGTTCCCTGGAGCTAGGGTCGAGGGCCCCAAGGGTGGGGCCCCTGGAGCTGCTGTTGGGGCCCCCAGGTTTTGAGTTCCTGGAGATTGTGTTGGGGTTCGCAGGGGTTGGGCCCCTGGAGCTGTGGTTGGGCCCCCCAGGGTTTAGGCCCCTGGAGCTATGGTTCGGGCGCTCAGGGGTTGGGCCCCTGGAGCTGGTGTTGGGGCCCCCATGGGTTGGGCCCCTGGAGGTGGGGTTGTGGCCCCCGGGGGTTAGGCCCCTATAGCTATGGTTCGGGCGCTCAGGGGTTGGGCCCCTGGAGCTGGTGTTGGGGACCCAGGTTTTAGGCCCGTGGAGCTATGGTTCAGGCACTCAGGGGTTGGACCCCTGGAGCTATGGTTCGGGCGCTCAGGGGTTGGTTCCCTGGAGCTAGGGTCGAGGGCCCCAGGGGTGGGGCCCCTGGAGCTGCTGTTGGGGCCCCCAGGTTTTGAGTTCCTGGAGATTGTGTTGGGGTTCGCAGGGGTTGGGCCCCTGGAGCTGTGGTTGGGCCCCCCAGGGTTTAGGCCCCTGGAGCTATGGTTCGGGCGCTCAGGGGTTGGGCCCCTGGAGCTGGTGTTGGGGCCCCCAGGGGTTGGGCCCCTGGAGGTGGGGTTGGGGCCCCCGGGGGTTAGGCCCCTATAGCTATGGTTCGGGCGCTCAGGGGTTGGGCCCCTGGAGCTGGTGTTGGGGCCCTCAGGGATTAGGCCCCTGGAGCTATGGTTCAGGCGCTAAGGGTTTGAGACCCTGGAGCTGGTGTTGGGGCCCCCAGGGGTTGGGCCCCTGGAGCTGGTGTTGGGGCCCCAGGGGCTAGGCCCCTGTAGCTATGGTTCGGGCGCTCAGGGATTGGGCCCCTGGAGCTGGTTTTGGGGCCCCCAGGGGTTGGGCCCTTGGAGCTGGTGTTGGGGCCCCCAGGGGTTAGGCCCCTGGAGCTATGGTTCGGGCGCTCAGGGGTTGGGCCGCTGGAGCTGGTGTTGGGGCCCCTGACCTAATGTCACCCCTTGCTCTCCCATCCCCCACACAGACAGTCCCGACTCCATCACAGTAATGCCCAGAGCATTTCACGCATGGAGCAACAGTAAGACTGTGTGGCCATGCAGGGTAATGCCCAGAGCATTTCCTGCATGGAGCAAGAGTGACACCGTGTGGCCACATAGGGTAGTGCACAGAGCATTTCCCCGCATGGAGCTATGGTTCGGGAGCTCTGGGGTTGGGCCCCTGTAGCTGGTGTTGGGACTCCCAGGGGTTGGGACCTTGGAGCTGGCGTGCGGGCCCCCAGGGAATAGGCCCCTAGAGCTATGGTTTGCTCACTCAGCGGTTCTGTTCCTGGAGCTGGTGTTGGGGCTCCCAGGGGTTGGGCTCCTGCAGCTGGTGTTGGGGACCCAGGGGTTAGGCCCCTGGAGCTATGGTTCAGGCGCTCAGGGTTTGGGACCCTGGAGCTGGTTTTGGGGCCTCCAGTGGTTGGGACCCTGGAGCTGCGGTTGGGGCCTCCAGGGGTTAGCCCCTGGATCTTTGGTTCGGCCGCTCATTGGTTGGGCCCCTGGAGCTGGTGTTGGGGCCCCAAGGGGTTGGGCCCCTGGAGCTGGTGTTGGGGACCCAGGGGTTATGGCCCTGGAGCTATGGTTCAGGCGCTCAGGGGTTGGGCCCCTGGAGCTATGGTTCGGGCGCTCAGGGGTTGGGCCCCTGGAGCTGGGGTGGAGGGCCCCAGCGGTTGGGCCCCTGGAGCTGGTGTTGGGGCCCCCAGGGATTGGGCCCCTGGAGCTATGTTTCGGGCGCTCTGGGGTTGGGCCCCTGGAGCTGGTGTTGGGGACCCAGGTTTAGGCCCGTGGAGCTATGGTTCAGGCACTCAGGGATTGGACCCCTGGAGCTATGGTTCGGGCGCTCAGGGGTTGGTTCCCTGGAGCTAGGGTCGAGGGCCCCAGGGGTGGGGCCCCTGGAGCTGCTGTTGGGGCCCCCAGGTTTTGAGTTCCTGGAGATTGTGTTGGGGTTCGCAGGGGTTGGGCCCCTGGAGCTGTGGTTGGGCCCCCCAGGGTTTAGGCCCCTGGAGCTATGGTTCGGGCGCTCAGGGGTTGGGCCCCTGGAGCTGGTGTTGGGGCCCCCAGGGGTTGGGCCCCTGGAGGTGGGGTTGGGGCCCCCGGGGGTTAGGCACCTATAGCTATGGTTCGGGCGCTCAGGGGTTGGGCCCCTGGAGCTGGTGTTGGGGCCCTCAGGGATTAGGCCCCTGGAGCTATGGTTAAGGCGCTAAGGGTTTGGGACCCTGGAGTTGGTGTTGGGGCCCCCAGGGGTTGGGCCCCTGGAGCTAGTGTTGGGGCCCCAGGGGCTAGGCCCCTGGAGCTATGGTTCGGGCGCTCAGGGGTTGGGCCCCTGGAGCTGGTGTTGGGGCCCCCAGGGGTTGGGCCCCTGGAGGTGGGATTGGGGCCCCCGGGGGTTAGGCCCCTATAGCTATGGTTCGGGCGCTCAGGGGTTGGGCCCCTGAAGCTGGTGTTGGGGACCCAGGTTTTAGGCCCGTGGAGCTATGGTTCAGGCACTCAGGGGTTGGACCCCTGGAGCTATGGTTCGGCGCTCAGGGGTTGGTTCCCTGGAGCTAGGGTCGAGGGCCCCAGGGGTGGGGCCCCTGGAGCTGCTGTTGGGGCCCCCAGGTTTTGAGTTCCTGGAGATTGTGTTGGGGTTCGCAGGGGTTGGGCCCCTGGAGCTGTGGTTGGGCCCCCCAGGGTTTAGGCCCCTGGAGCTATGGTTCGGGCGCTCAGGGGTTGGGCCCCTGGAGCTGGTGTTGGGGCCCCCAGGGGTTGGGCCCCTGGAGGTGGGGTTGGGGCCCCCGGGGGTTAGGCCCCTATAGCTATGGTTCGGGCGCTCAGGGGTTGGGCCCCTGGAGCTGGTGTTGGGGCCCCCAGGGGTTGGGCCCCTGGAGGTGGGGTTGGGGCCCCCGGGGGTTAGGCCCCTATAGCTATGGTTCGGGCGCTCAGAGGTTGGGCCCCTGGAGCTGGTGTTGGGGCCCTCAGGGATTAGGCCCCTGGAGCTATGGTTCAGGCGCTAAGGGTTTGGGACCCTGGAGCTGGTGTTGGGGCCCCCAGGGGTTGGGCCCCTGGAGCTGGTGTTGGGGCCCCAGGGGCTAGGCCCCTGTAGCTATGGTTCGGGCGCTCAGGGATTGGGCCCCTGGAGCTGGTTTTGGGGCCCCCAGGGGTTGGGCCCTTGGAGCTGGTGTTGGGGCCCCCAGGGGTTAGGCCCCTGGAGCTATGGTTCGGGCGCTCAGGGGTTGGGCCGCTGGAGCTGGTGTTGGGGCCCCTGACCTAATGTCACCCCTTGCTCTCCCATCCCCCACACAGACAGTCCCGACTCCATCACAGTAATGCCCAGAGCATTTCACGCATGGAGCAACAGTAAGACTGTGTGGCCTTGCAGGGTAATGCCCAGAGCATTTCCTGCATGGAGCAAGAGTGACACCGTGTGGCCACACAGGGTAGTGCACAGAGCATTTCCCCGCATGGAGCTATGGTTCGGGAGCTCTGGGGTTGGCCCCCTGTAGCTGGTGTTGGGACTCCCGGGGGTTGGGCCCCTGGAGCTGGTGTTGGGGCCCCAGGGGTTAAGGTTCGGGCGCTCAGGGGTTGGGCCCTTGGAGCTGGCGTGCGGGCCCCCAGGGAATAGGCCCCTAGAGCTATGGTTTGCTCACTCTGGGGTTCTGCCCCTGGAGCTGGTGTTGGGGCTCCCAGGGGTTGGGCTCCTGCAGCTGGTGTTGGGGCCGCAAGGGGTTGGGCCCCTGGAGCTGGTGTTGGGGACCCAGGGGTTAGGGCCCTGGAGCTATGGTTCAGGCGCTCAGGGGTTGGGCCCCTGGAGCTATGGTTCGAGCGCTCAGGGGTTGGGCCCCTGGAGCTGGGGTGGAGGGCCCCAGCGCTTGGGCCCCTGGAGCTGGTGTTGGGGACCCCAGGGATTGGGCACCTGGAGCTATGTTTCGGGCGCTCTGGGGTTGGGCCCCTGGAGCTGGTGTTGGGGACCCAGGTTTTAGGCCCGTGGAGGTATGGTTCAGGCACTCAGGGGTTGGACCCCTGAAGCTATGTTTCGGGCGCTCAGGGGTTGGTTCCCTGGAGCTAGGGTCGAGGGCCCCAGGGGTGGGGCCCCTGGAGCTGCTGTTGGGGCCCCCAGGTTTTGGGTTCCTGGAGATTGTGTTGGGGTTCGCAGGGGTTGGGCCCCTGGAGCTGTGGTTGGGCCCCCCAGGGTTTAGGCCCCTGGAGCTATGGTTCGGGCGCTCAGGGGTTGGGCCCCTGGATCTGGTGTTGGGGCCCCCAGGGGTTGGGCCCCTGGAGGTGGGATTGGGGCCCCCGGGGGTTAGGCCCCTATAGCTATGGTTCGGGCGCTCAGGGGTTGGGCCCCTGGAGCTGGTGTTGGGGACCCAGGTTTTAGGCCCATGGAGCTATGGTTCAGGCACTCAGGGGTTGGACCCCTGGAGCTATGGTTCGGGCGCTCAGGGGTTGGTTCCCTGGAGCTAGGGTCGAGGGCCCCAGGGGTGGGGCCCCTGGAGCTGCTGTTGGGGCCCCCAGGTTTTGAGTTCCTGGAGATTGTGTTGGGGTTCGCAGGGGTTGGGCCCCTGGAGCTGTGGTTGGGCCCCCCAGGGTTTAGGCCCCTGGAGCTATGGTTCGGGCGCTCAGGGGTTGGGCCCCTGGAGCTGGTGTTGGGGCCCCCAGGGGTTGGGCCCCTGGAGGTGGGGTTGGGGCCCCCGGGCGTTAGGCCCCTATAGCTATGGTTCGGGCGTTCAGGGGTTGGGGCCCTGGAGCTGGTGTTGGGGCCCCCAGGGGTTGGGCCCCTGGAGGTGGGGTTGGGGCCCCCGGGGGTTAGGCCCCTATAGCTATGGTTCGGGCGCTCAGGGGTTGGGCCCCTGGAGCTGGTGTTGGGGCCCTCAGGGATTAGGCCCCTGGAGCTATGGTTCAGGCGCTAAGGGTTTGGGACCCTGGAGCTGGTGTTGGGGCCCCCAGGGGTTGGGCCCCTGGAGCTGGTGTTGGGGCCCCAGGGGCTAGGCCCCTGTAGCTATGGTTCGGGCGCTCAGGGATTGGGCCCCTGGAGCTGGTTTTGGGGCCCCCAGGGGTTGGGCCCTTGGAGCTGGTGTTGGGGCCCCCAGGGGTTAGGCCCCTGGAGCTATGGTTCGGGCGCTCAGGGGTTGGGCCGCTGGAGCTGGTGTTGGGGCCCCTGACCTAATGTCACCCCTTGCTCTCCCATCCCCCACACAGACAGTCCCGACTCCATCACAGTAATGCCCAGAGCATTTCACGCATGGAGCAACAGTAACACTGTGTGGCCATGCAGGGTAATGCCCAGAGCATTTCCTGCATGGAGCAAGAGTGACACCGTGTGGCCACATAGGGTAGTGCACAGAGCATTTCCCCGCATGGAGCTATGGTTCGGGAGCTCTGGGGTTGGGCCCCTGTAGCTGGTGTTGGGACTCCCAGGGGTTGGGCCCCTGGAGCTGGTGTTGGGGACCCAGGGGTTAGGGCCCTGGAGCTATGGTTCAGGCGCTCAGGGGTTGGACCCCTGGAGCTATGGTTCGGGCGCTCAGGGGTTGGGCCCCTGGAGCTGGGGTGGAGGGCCCCAGTGGTTGGGCCCCTGGAGCTGGTGTTGGGGCCCCCAGGGATTGGGCCCCTGGAGCTATGTTTCAGGCGCTCTGGGGTTGGGCCCCTGGAGCTGGTGTTGGGGGCCCAGGTTTTAGGCCCGTGGAGCTATGGTTCAGGCACTCAGGGGTTGGACCCCTGGAGCTATGGTTCGGGCGCTGAGGGGTTGGTTCCCTGGAACTAGGGTCGAGGGCCCCAGGGGTGGGGCCCCTGGAGCTGCTGTTGGGGCCCCCAGGTTTTGAGTTCCTGGAGATTGTGTTGGGGTTCGCAGGGGTTGGGCCCCTGGAGCTGTGGTTGGGCCCCCCAGGGTTTAGGCCCCTGGAGCTATGGTTCGGGCGCTCAGGGGTTGGGCCCCTGGAGCTGGTGTTGGGGCCCCCAGGGGTTGGGCCCCTGGAGGTGGGAATGGCGCCCCCGGGGGTTAGGCCCCTATAGCTATGGTTCGGGCGCTCAGGGGTTGGGCCCCTGGAGCTGGTGTTGGGGACCCAGGTTCTAGGCCCGTGGAGCTATGGTTCAGGGACTCAGGGGTTGGACCCCTGGAGCTATGGTTCGGGCGCTCAGGGGTTGGTTCCCTGGATCTAGGGTCGAGGGCCCCAGGGGTGGGGCCCCTGGAGCTGCTGTTGGGGCCCCCAGGTTTTGAGTTCCTGGAGATTGTGTTGGGGTTCGCAGGGGTTGGGCCCCTGGAACTGTGGTTGGGCCCCCCTGGGTTTAGGCCCCTGGAGCTATGGTTCGGGCGCTCAGGGTTGGGCCCCTGGAGCTGGTGTTGGGGCCCCCAGGGGTTGGGCCCCTTGAGCTGGGGTTGGGGCCCCCGGGGGTTAGGCCCCTATAGCTATGGTTCGGGCGCTCAGGGGTTGGGTCCCTGGAGCTGGTGTTGGGGCCCTCAGGGATTAGGCCCCTGGAGCTATGGTTCAGGCGCTAAGGGTTTGGGACCCTGGAGCTGGTGTAGGGGCCCCCAGGGGTTGGGCCCCTGGAGCTGGTGTTGGGGCCCAGGGGCTAGGCCCCTGGAGCTACGGTTCGGGCGCTCAGGGTTTGGGCCCCTGGAGCTGGTGTTGGGGCCCCCAGGGGTTGGGCCCCTGGAGGTGGGATTGGGGCCCCCGGGGGTTAGGCCCCTATAGCTATGGTTCGGGCGCTCAGGGGTTGGGCCCCTGGAGCTGGTGTTGGGGACCCAGGTTTTAGGCCCGTGGAGCTATGGTTCAGGCACTCAGGGGTTGGACCCCTGGAGCTATGGTTCGGGCGCTCAGGGGTTGGTTCCCTGGAGCTAGGGTCGAGGGCCCCAGGGGTGGGGCCCCTGGAGCTGCTGTTGGGGCCCCCAGGTTTTGAGTTCCTGGAGATTGTGTTGGGGTTCGCAGGGGTTGGGCCCCTGGAGCTGTGGTTGGGCCCCCCAGGGTTTAGGCCCCTGGAGCTATGGTTCGGGCGCTCAGGGGTTGGGCCCCTGGAGCTGGTGTTGGGGCCCCCAGGGGTTGGGCCCCTGGAGGTGGGGTTGGGGTCCCCGGGGGTTAGGCCCCTATAGCTATGGTTCGGGCGCTCAGGGGTTGGGCCCCTGGAGCTGGTGTTGGGGCCCCCAGGGGTTGGGCCCCTGGAGGTGGGGTTGGGGCCCCCAGGGGGTTAGGCCCCTATAGCTATGGTTCGGGCGCTCAGGGGTTGGGCCCCTGGAGCTGGTGTTGGGGCCCTCAGGGATTAGGCCCCTGGAGCTATGGTTCAGGCGCTAAGGGTTTGGGACCCTGGAGCTGGTGTTGGGGCCCCCAGGGGTTGGGCCCCTGGAGCAGGTGTTGGGGCCCCAGGGGCTAGGCCCCTGTAGCTATGGTTCGGGCGCTCAGGGATTGGGCCCCTGGAGCTGGTGTTGGGGCCCCAAGGGGTTGGGCCCCTGGAGCTGGTGTTGGGGACCCAGGGGTTAGGGCCCTGGAGCTATGGTTCAGGCGCTCAGGGGTTGGGCCCCTGGAGCTATGGTTCGGGCGCTCAGGGGTTGGGCCCCTGGAGCTGGGGTGGAGGGCCCCAGCGGTTGGGCCCCTGGAGCTGGTGTTGGGGCCCCCAGGGATTGGGCCCCTGGAGCTATGTTTCGGGCGCTCTGGGGTTGGGCCCCTGGAGCTGGTGTTGGGGACCCAGGTTTTTGGCCCGTGGAGCTATGGTTCAGGCACTCAGGGGTTGGACCCCTGGAGCTATGGTTCGGGCGCTCAGGGGTTGGTTCCCTGGAGCTAGGGTCGAGGGCCCCAGGGGTGGGGCCCCTGGAGCTGCTGTTGGGGCCCCCAGGTTTTGAGTTCCTGGAGATTGTGTTGGGGTTCGCAGGGGTTGGGCCCCTGGAGCTGTGGTTGGGCCCCCCAGGGTTTAGGCCCCTGGAGCTATGGTTCGGGCGCTGAGGGGTTGGGCCCCTGGAGGTGGGATTGGGGCCCCCGGGGGTTAGGCCCCTATAGCTATGGTTCGGGCGCTCAGGGGTTGGGCCCCTGGAGCTGGTGTTGGGGACCCAGGTTTTAGGCCCGTGGAGCTATGGTTCAGGCACTCAGGGGTTGGACCCCTGGAGCTATGGTTCGGGCGCTCAGGGGTTGGTTCCCTGGAGCTAGGGTCGAGGGCCCCAGGGGTGGGGCCCCTGGAGCTGCTGTTGGGGCCCCCAGGTTTTGAGTTCCTGGAGATTGTGTTGGGGTTCGCAGGGGTTGGGCCCCTGGAGCTGTGGTTGGGCCCCCCAGGGTTTAGGCCCCTGGAGCTATGGTTCGGGCGCTCAGGGTTTGGGCCCCTGGAGCTGGTGTTGGGGCCCCCAGGGGTTGGGCCCCTGGAGGTGGGGTTGGGGCCCCCGGGGGTTAGGCCCCTATAGCTATGGTTCGGGCGCTCAGGGGTTGGACCCCTGGAGCTGGTGTTGGGGCCCCCAGGGGTTGGGCCCCTGGAGGTGGGGTTGGGGCCCCCGGGGGTTAGGCCCCTATAGCTATGGTTCGGGCCCTCAGGGATTAGGCCCCTGGAGCTATGGTTCAGGCGCTAAGGGTTTGGGACCCTGGAGCTGGTGTTGGGGCCCCCAGGGGTTGGGCCCCTGGAGCTGGTGTTGGGGCCCCAGGGGCTAGGCCCCTGGAGCTATGGTTCGGGCGCTCAGGGGTTGGGCCCCTGGAGCTGGTGTTGGGGCCCCCAGGGGTTGGGCCCCTGGAGGTGGGATTTGGGCCCCAGGGGGTTAGGCCCCTATAGCTATGGTTCGGGCGCTCAGGGATTGGGCCCCTGGAGCTCGTTTTGGGGCCCCCAGGGGTTGGGCCCTTGGAGCTGGTGTTGGGGCCCCCAGGGGTTAGGCCCCTGGAGCTATGGTTCGGGCGCTCAGGGGTTGGGCCGCTGGAGCTGGTGTTGGGGCCCCTGACCTAATGTCACCCCTTGCTCTCCCATCCCCCCACACAGACAGTCCTAACTCCATCACAGTAATGCCCAGAGCATTTCACGCATGGAGCAACAGTAAGACTGTGTGGCCATGCAGGGTAATGCCCAGAGCATTTCCTGCATGGAGCAAGAGTGACACCGTGTGGCCACATAGGGTAGTGCACAGAGCATTTCCCCGCATGGAGCTATGGTTCGGGAGCTCTGGGGTTGGGCCCCTGTAGCTGGTGTTGGGACTCCCAGGGGTTGGGCCCCTGGAGCTGGTGTTGGGGCCCCAGGGGTTAAGGTTCGGGCGCTCAGGGGTTGGGCCCTTGGAGCTGGCGTGCGGGCCCCCAGGGAATAGGCCCCTAGAGCTATGGTTTGCTCACTCTGGGGTTCTGCCCCTGGAGCTGGTGTTGGGGCTCCCAGGGGTTGGTCTCCTGCAGCTGGTGTTGGGGACCCAGGGGTTAGGCCCCTGGAGCTATGGTTCAGGCGCTCAGGGGTTGGGACCCTGGAGCTGGTTTTGGGGCCTCCAGTGGTTGGGACCCTGGAGCTGCGGTTGGGGCCTCCAGGGGTTAGCCCCTGGATCTTTGGTTCGACCGCTCATTGGTTGGGCCCCTGGAGCTGGTGTTGGGGCCCCAAGGGGTTGGGCCCCTGGAGCTGGTGTTGGGGACCCAGGGGTTAGGGCCCTGGAGCTATGGTTCAGGCGCTCAGGGGTTGGGCCCCTGGAGCTATGGTTCGGGCGCTCAGGGGTTGGGCCCCTGGAGCTGGGGTGGAGGGCCCCAGCGGTTGGGCCCCTGGAGCTGGTGTTGGGGCCCTCAGGGATTGGGCCCCTGGAGCTATGTTTCGGGCGCTCTGGGGTTGGGCCCCTGGAGCTGGTGTTGGGGACCCAGGTTTTGGCCCGTGGAGCTATGGTTCAGGCACTCAGGGGTTGGACCCCTGGAGCTATGGTTCGGGCGCTCAGGGGTTGGTTCCCTGGAGCTAGGGTCGAGGGCCCCAGGTGTGGGGCCCCTGGAGCTGCTGTTGGGGCCCCCAGGTTTTGAGTTCCTGGAGATTGTGTTGGGGTTCGCAGGGGTTGGGCCCCTGGAGCTGTGGTTGGGCCCCCCAGGGTTTAGGCCCCTGGAGCTATGGTTCGGGCGCTCAGGGTTTGGGCCCCTGGAGCTGGTGTTGGGGCCCCCAGGGGTTGGGCCCCTGGAGGTGGGGTTGGGGCCCCCGGGGGTTAGGCCCCTATAGCTATGGTTCGGGCGCTCAGGGGTTGGGCCCCTGGAGCTGGTGTTGGGGCCCCCAGGGGTTGGGCCCCTGGAGGTGGGGTTGGGGCCCCCGGGGGTTAGGCACCTATAGCTATGGTTCGGGCGCTCAGGGGTTGGGCCCCTGGAGCTGGTGTTGGGGCCCTCAGGGATTAGGCCCCTGGAGCTATGGTTCAGGCGCTAAGGGTTTGGGACCCTGGAGCTGGTGTTGGGGCCCCCAGGGGTTGGGCCCCTGGAGCTAGTGTTGGGGCCCCAGGGGCTAGGCCCCTGGAGCTATGGTTCGGGCGCTCAGGGGTTGGGCCCCTGGAGCTGGTGTTGGGCCCCCAGGGGTTGGGCCCCTTGAGGTGGGATTGGGGCCCCGGGGGTTAGGCCCCTATAGCTATGGTCGGGTCTCAGGGGTGGGCCCCTGGAGCTGTTGTTGGGGACCCAGGTTTTTAGGCCCGTGGAGCTATGGTTCAGGCACTCAGGGGTTGGTTCCCCTGGAGCTAGGGTCGAGAGGGCCCCAGGGGTGGGGCCCCTGGAGCTGCTGTTGGGGCCCCCAGGTTTTGAGTTCCTGGAGATTGTGTTGGGGTTCGCAGGGGTTGGGCCCCTGGAGCTGTGGTTGGGCCCCCCAGGGTTAGGCCCCTGGAGCTATGGTTCGGGCGCTCAGGGGTTGGGCCCCTGGAGCTGGTGTTGGGGCCCCAGGGGCTAATCCCCTGTAGCTATAGTTCGGGCGCTCAGGGATTGGGCCCCTGGAGCTGGTTTTGGGCCCCCAGGGGTTGGGCCCTTGGAGCTGGTGTTGGGGCCCCCAGGTTTAAGCCCCTGGAGCTATGGTTCGGGCGCTCAGGGGTTGGGCCGCTGGAGCTGGTGTTGGGGCCCCTGACCTAATGTCACCCCTTGCTCTCCCATCCCCCACACAGACAGTCCCGACTCCATCACAGTAATGCCCAGAGCATTTCACGCATGGAGCAACAGTAAGACTGTGTGGCCATGCAGGGTAATGCCCAGAGCATTTCCTGCATGGAGCAAGAGTGACACCGTGTGGCCACATAGGGTAGTGCACAGAGCATTTCCCCGCGTGGAGCTATGGTTCGGGAGCTCTGGGGTTGGGCCCCTGTAGCTGGTGTTGGGACTCCCAGGGGTTGGGCCCTTGGAGCTGGCGTGCGGGCCCCCAGGGAATAGGCCCCTAGAGCTATGGTTTGATCACTCTGCGGTTCTGCCCCTGGAGCTGGTGTTGGGGCTCCCAGGGGTTGGGCTCCTGCAGCTGGTGTTGGGGACCCAGGGGTTAGGCCCCTGGAGCTATGGTTCAGGCGCTCAGGGGTTGGGACCCTGGAGCTGGTTTTGGGGCCTCCAGTGGTTGGGACCCTGGAGCTGCGGTTGGGGCCTCCAGAGGTTAGCCCCTGGATCTTTGGTTCGGCCGCTCATTGGTTGGGCCCCTGGAGCTGGTGTTGGGGCCCCAAGGGGTTGGGCCCCTGGAGCTGGTGTTGGGGACCCAGGGGTTATGGCCCTGGAGCTATGGTTCAGGCGCTCAGGGGTTGGGCCCCTGGAGCTATGGTTCGGGCGCTCAGGGGTTGGGCCCCTGGAGCTGGGGTGGAGGGCCCCAGCGGTTGGGCCCCTGGAGCTGGTGTTGGGGCCCTCAGGGATTGGGCCCCTGGAGCTATGTTTCGGGCGCTCTGGGGTTGGGCCCCTGGAGCTGGTGTTGGGGACCCAGGTTTTAGGCCCGTGGAGCTATGGTTCAGGCACTCAGGCGTTGGACCCCTGGAGCTATGGTTCGGGCGCTCAGGGGTTGGTTCCCTGGAGCTAGGGTCGAGGGCCCCAGGGGTGGGGCCCCTGGAGCTGCTGTTGGGGCCCCCAGGTTTTGAGTTCCTGGAGATTGTGTTGGGGTTCGCAGGGGTTGGGCCCCTGGAGCTGTGGTTGGGCCCCCCAGGGTTTAGGCCCCTGGAGCTATGGTTCGGGCGCTCAGGGGTTGGGCCCCTGGAGCTGGTGTTGGGGCCCCCAGGGGTTGGGCCCCTGGAGGTGGGGTTGGGGCCCCCGGGGGTTAGGCCCCTATAGCTATGGTTCGGGCGCTCAGGGGTTGGGCCCCTGGAGCTGGTGTTGGGGCCCCAGGGGGTTAGGGCCCCAGGAGCTAGTGTTGGGGCCCCAGGGGCTAGGACCCTGGAGCTATGGTTCGGGCGCTCAGGGGTTGGGCCCCTGGAGCTGGTGTTGGCGCCCCCAGGGGTTTGGCCCCTGGATAGTGGGATTGGGGCCCCCGGGGGTTAGGCCCCTATAGCTATGGTTCGGGCGCTCAGGGGTTGGGCCCCTGGAGCTGGTGTTGGGGACCCAGGGTTTAGGCCCCTGGAGCTATGGTTCGGGCGCTCAGGGGTTGGGCCCCTGGAGCTGGTGTTGGGTCCCCCAGGGGTGGGGCCCCTGGAGCTGGTGTTGGGGCCCCCAGGGTTTTGGCCCCTGGAGCTTGTGTTGGGGCCCTCAGGGGTTGGGCCCCTGGAGCTGTGGTTGGGCCCCCAGGGTTTAGGCCCTGGAGCTATGGTTCGGGCGCTCAGGGGTTGGGCCCCTGGAGCTGGTGTTGGGGCCCCAGGGCTAGGCCCCTGTAGCTATGGTTCGGGCGCTCAGGGGTTGGGCCCCTGGAGCTGGTTTTGGGGCCCCCAGGGTTGGGCCCCTGGAGCTGGTGTTGGGGCCCCAGGGGTTAGGCCCCTGGAGCTATGGTTCGGGCGCTCAGGGGTTGGGCCGCTGGAGCTGGTGTTGGGGCCCCTGACCTAATGTCACCCCTTGCTCTCCCATCCCCCCCCCACAGACAGTCCCGACTCCATCACAGTAATGCCCAGAGCATTTCACGCATGGAGCAACAGTAGACTGTGTGGCCATGCAGGGTAATGCCCAGAGCATTTCCTGCATGGAGCAAGAGTGACACCGTGTGGCCACATAGGGTAGTGCACAGAGCATTTCCCCGCATGGAGCTATGGTTCGGGAGCTCTGGGGTTGGGCCCCTGTAGCTGGTGTTGGGACTCCCAGGGTTGGGCCCTTGGAGCTGGCGTGCGGGCCCCCAGGGAATAGGCCCCTGAGCTATGGTTTGCTCACTCTGGGGTTCTGCCCCTGGAGCTGGTGTTGGGGCTCCCAGGGGTTGGGCTCCTGCAGCTGGTGTTGGGGACCCAGGGGTTAGGCCCCTGGAGCTATGGTTCAGGCGCTCAGGGTTTGGGACCCTGGAGCTGGTTTTGGGGCCTCCAGTGGTTGGGACCCTGGAGCTGCGGTTGGGGCCTCCAGGGGTTAGCCCCTGGATCTTTGGTTCGGCCGCTCATTGGTTGGGCCCCTGGAGCTGGTGTTGGGGCCCCAAGGGGTTGGGCCCCTGGAGCTGGTGTTGGGGACCCAGGGGTTAAGGTTCAGGCGCTCAGGGGTTGGGCCCCTGGAGCTATGGTTCGGGCGCTCAGGGGTTGGGCCCCTGGAGCTGGGGGGGAGGGCCCCAGCGGTTGGGCCCCTGGAGCTGGTGTTGGGGCCCCCAGGGATTGGGCCCCTGGAGATATGTTTCGGGCGCTCTGGGGTTGGGCCCCTGGAGCTGGTGTTGGGGACCCAGGTTTAGGCCCGTGGAGCTATGGTTCAGGCACTCAGGGATTGGACCCCTGGAGCTATGGTTCGGGCGCTCAGGGGTTGGGCCGCTGGAGCTGGTGTTGGGGCCCCTGACCTAATGTCACCCCTTGCTCTCCCATCCCCCACACAGACAGTCCCGACTCCATCACAGTAATGCCCAGAGCATTTCACGCATGGAGCAACAGGAAGACTGTGTTGGCCATGCAGGGTAATTGCCAGAGCATTTCCTGCATGGAGCAAGAGTGACACCGTGTGGCCACATAGGGTAGTGCACAGAGCATTTCTCCGCATGGAGCTATGGTTCGGGAGCTCTGGGGTTGGGCCCCTGTAGCTGGTGTTGGGACTCCCAGGGGTTGGGCCCCTGGAGCTGGTGTTGGGGCCCCAGGGGTTAAGGTTCGGGCGCTCAAGGGGTTGGGCCCTTGGAGCTGGCGTGCGGGCCCCCAGGGAATAGGCCCCTAGAGCTATGGTTTGCTCACTCTGGGGTTCTGCCCCTGGAGCTGGTGTTGGGGCTCCCAGGGGTTGGGCTCCTGCAGCTGGTGTTGGGGACCCAGGGGTTAGGCCCCTGGAGCTATGGTTCAGGCGCTCAGGGTTGGGACCCTGGAGCTGGTTTTGGGGCCTCCAGTGGTTGGGACCCTGGAGCTGCGGTTGGGGCCTCCAGGGGTTAGCCCCTGGATCTTTGGTTCGGCCGCTCATTGGTTGGGCCCCTGGAGCTGGTGTTGGGACCCCCAATTTTTGAGTTCCTGGAGATTGTGTTGGGGTTCGCAGGGGTTGGGCCCCTGGAGCTGTGGTTGGGCCCCCCAGGGTTTAGGCCCCTGGAGCTATGGTTCGGGCGCTCAGGGGTTGGGCCCCTGGAGCTGGTGTTGGGGCCCCCAGGGGTTGGGCCCCTGGAGGTGGGATTGGGGCCCCCGGGGGTTAGGCCCCTATAGCTATGGTTCGGGCGCTCAGGGGTTGGGCCCCTGGAGCTGGTGTTGGGGACCCAGGTTTTAGGCCCGTGGAGCTCTGGTTCAGGGACTCAGGGGTTGGACCCCTGGAGCTATGGTTCGGTCGCTCAGGGGTTGGTTCCCTGGAGCTAGGGTCGAGGGCCCTAGGGGTGGGGCCCCTGGAGCTGCTGTTGGGGCCCCCAGGTTTTGAGTTCCTGGAGATTGTGTTGGGTTCGCAGGGGTTGGGCCCTGGAGCTGTGGTTGGGCCCCCAGGGTTTAGGCCCCTGGAGCTATGGTTCGGGCGCTCAGGGGTTGGGCCCCTGGAGCTGGTGTTGGGGCCCCAGGGATTGGGCCCCTGGAGCTATGTTTCGGGCGCTCTGGGGTTGGGACCCTGGAGCTGGTGTTGGGGACCCAGGTTTTAGGCCCGTGGAGCTATGGTTCAGGCACTCAGGGGTTGGACCCCTGGAGCTATGGTTCGAGCGCTCTGGGGTTGGGCCCCTGGAGCTGGTGTTGGGGACCCAGGTTTTAGGCCCGTGGAGCTATGGTTCAGGCACTTAGGGGTTGGGCCCCTGGAGCTGGTGTTGGGGACCCAGGTTTTAGGCCCGTGGAGCTATGGTTCAGGCACTCAGGGGTTGGACCCCTGGAGCTATGGTTCGGGCGCTCAGGGGTTGGTTCCCTGGAGCTAGGGTCGAGGGCCCCAGGGGTGGGGCCCCTGGAGCTGCTGTTGGGGCCCCCAGGTTTTGAGTTCCTGGAGATTGTGTTGGGGTTCGCAGGGGTTGGGCCCCTGGAGCTGTGGTTGGGCCCCCCAGGGTTTAGGCCCCTGGAGCTATGGTTCGGGCGCTCAGGGGTTGGGCCCCTGGAGCTGGTGTTGGGGCCCCCAGGGGTTGGGCCCCTGGAGGTGGGGTTGGGGCCCCCGGGGTTAGGCCCCTATAGCTATGGTTCGGGCGCTCAGGGGTTGGGCCCCTGGAGCTGGTGTTGGGGCCCTCAGGGATTAGGCCCCTGGAGCTATGGTTCAGGCGCTAAGGGTTTGGGACCCTGGAGCTGGTGTTGGGGCCCCCAGGGGTTGGGCCCCTGGAGCTGGTGTTGGGGCCCCAGGGGCTAGGCCCCTGTAGCTATGGTTCGGGCGCTCAGGGATTGGGCCCCTGGAGCTGGTTTTGGGGCCCCCAGGGGTTGGGCCCTTGGAGCTGGTGTTGGGGCCCCCAGGGGTTAGGCCCCTGGAGCTATGGTTCGGGCGCTCAGGGGTTGGGCCGCTGGAGCTGGTGTTGGGGCCCCTGACCTAATGTCACCCCTTGCTCTCCCATCCCCCACACAGACAGTCCCGACTCCATCACAGTAATGCCCAGAGCATTTCACGCATGGAGCAACAGTAACACTGTGTGGCCATGCAGGGTAATGCCCAGAGCATTTCCTGCATGGAGCAAGAGTGACACCGTGTGGCCACATAGGGTAGTGCACAGAGCATTTCCCCGCATGGAGCTATGGTTCGGGAGCTCTGGGGTTGGGCCCCTGTAGCTGGTGTTGGGACTCCCAGGGGTTGGGCCCCTGGAGCTGGTGTTGGGGCCCCAGGGGTTAAGGTTCGGGCGCTCAGGGGTTGGGCCCTTGGAGCTGGCGTGCGGGCCCCCAGGGAATAGGCCCCTAGAGCTATGGTTTGCTCACTCTGGGGTTCTGCCCCTGGAGCTGGTGTTGGGGCTCCCAGGGGTTGGGCTCCTGCAGCTGGTGTTGGGGACCCAGGGGTTAGGCCCCTGGAGCTATGGTTCAGGCGCTCAGGGGTTGGGACCCTGGAGCTGGTTTTGGGGCCTCCAGTGGTTGGGACCCTGGAGCTGCGGTTGGGGCCTCCAGGGGTTAGCCCCTGGATCTTTGGTTCGGCCGCTCATTGGTTGGGCCCCTGGAGCTGGTGTTGGGGCCCCAAGGGGTTGGGCCCCTGGAGCTGGTGTTGGGGACCCAGGGGTTAGGGCCCTGGAGCTATGGTTCAGGCGCTCAGGGGTTGGGCCCCTGGAGCTATGGTTCGGGCGCTCAGGGGTTGGGCCCCTGGAGCTGGGGTGGAGGGCCCCAGCGGTTGGGCCCCTGGAGCTGGTGTTGGGGCCCCCAGGGATTGGGCCCCTGGAGCTATGTTTCGGGCGCTCTGGGGTTGGGCCCCTGGAGCTGGTGTTGGGGACCCAGGTTTTAGGCCCGTGGAGCTATGGTTCAGGCACTCAGGGGTTGGACCCCTGGAGCTATGGTTCGGGCGCTCAGGGGTTGGTTCCCTGGAGCTAGGGTCGAGGGCCCCAGGGGTGGGGCCCCTGGAGCTGCTGTTGGGGCCCCCAGGTTTTGAGTTCCTGGAGATTGTGTTGGGGTTCGCAGGGGTTGGGCCCCTGGAGCTGTGGTTGGGCCCCCAGGGTTTAGGCCCCTGGAGCTATGGTTCGGGCGCTCAGGGGTTGGGCCCCTGGAGCTGGTGTTGGGGCCCCCAGGGGTTGGGCCCCTGGAGGTGGGGTTGGGGCCCCCGGGGGTTAGGCCCCTATAGCTATGGTTCGGGCGCTCAGGGGTTGGGCCCCTGGAGCTGGTGTTGGGGCCCTCAGGGATTAGGCCCCTGGAGCTATGGTTCAGGCGCTAAGGGTTTGGGACCCTGGAGCTGGTGTTGGGGCCCCCAGGGGTTGGGCCCCTGGAGCTGGTGTTGGGGCCCCAGGGGCTAGGCCCCTGTAGCTATGGTTCGGGCGCTCAGGGATTGGGCCCCTGGAGCTGGTTTTGGGGCCCCCAGGGGTTGGGCCCTTGGAGCTGGTGTTGGGGCCCCCAGGGGTTAGGCCCCTGGAGCTATGGTTCGGGCGCTCAGGGGTTGGGCCGCTGGAGCTGGTGTTGGGGCCCCTGACCTAATGTCACCCCTTGCTCTCCCATCCCCCACACAGACAGTCCCGACTCCATCACAGTAATGCCCAGAGCATTTCACGCATGGAGCAACAGTAACACTGTGTGGCCATGCAGGGTAATGCCCAGAGCATTTCCTGCATGGAGCAAGAGTGACACCGTGTGGCCACATAGGGTAGTGCACAGAGCATTTCCCCGCATGGAGCTATGGTTCGGGAGCTCTGGGGTTGGGCCCCTGTAGCTGGTGTTGGGACTCCCAGGGGTTGGGCCCCTGGAGCTGGTGTTGGGGCCCCAGGGGTTAAGGTTCGGGCGCTCAGGGGTTGGGCCCTTGGAGCTGGCGTGCGGGCCCCCAGGGAATAGGCCCCTAGAGCTATGGTTTGCTCACTCTGGGGTTCTGCCCCTGGAGCTGGTGTTGGGGCTCCCAGGGGTTGGGCTCCTGCAGCTGGTGTTGGGGACCCAGGGGTTAGGCCCCTGGAGCTATGGTTCAGGCGCTCAGGGGTTGGGACCCTGGAGCTGGTTTTGGGGCCTCCAGTGGTTGGGACCCTGGAGCTGCGGTTGGGGCCTCCAGGGGTTAGCCCCTGGATCTTTGGTTCGGCCGCTCATTGGTTGGGCCCCTGGAGCTGGTGTTGGGGCCCCAAGGGGTTGGGCCCCTGGAGCTGGTGTTGGGGACCCAGGGGTTAGGGCCCTGGAGCTATGGTTCAGGCGCTCAGGGGTTGGGCCCCTGGAGCTATGGTTCGGGCGCTCAGGGGTTGGGCCCCTGGAGCTGGGGTGGAGGGCCCCAGCGGTTGGGCCCCTGGAGCTGGTGTTGGGGCCCCCAGGGATTGGGCCCCTGGAGCTATGTTTCGGGCGCTCTGGGGTTGGGCCCCTGGAGCTGGTGTTGGGGACCCAGGTTTTAGGCCCGTGGAGCTATGGTTCAGGCACTCAGGGGTTGGACCCCTGGAGCTATGGTTCGGGCGCTCAGGGGTTGGTTCCCTGGAGCTAGGGTCGAGGGCCCCAGGGGTGGGGCCCCTGGAGCTGCTGTTGGGGCCCCCAGGTTTTGAGTTCCTGGAGATTGTGTTGGGGTTCGCAGGGGTTGGGCCCCTGGAGCTGTGGTTGGGCCCCCCAGGGTTTAGGCCCCTGGAGCTATGGTTCGGGCGCTCAGGGGTTGGGCCCCTGGAGCTGGTGTTGGGGCCCCCAGGGTTGGGCCCCTGGAGGTGGGTTGGGGCCCCAGGGGTTAGGCCCCTATAGCTATGGTTCGGGCGCTCAGGGGTTGGGCCCCTGGAGCTGGTGTTGGGGCCCAGGGTTTGGGCCCCTGGAGCTGGGGTTGGGCCCCCGGGGTTAGGCCCCTATAGCTATGGTTCGGGCGCTCAGGGGTTGGGCCCCTGGAGCTGGTGTTGGGGCCCTCAGGGATTAGGCCCCTGGAGCTATGGTTCAGGCGCTAAGGGTTTGGGACCCTGGAGCTGGTGTTGGGGCCCCCAGGGGTTGGGCCCCTGGAGCTGGTGTTGGGGCCCCAGGGGCTAGGCCCCTGTAGCTATGGTTCGGGCGCTCAGGGATTGGGCCCCTGGAGCTGGTTTTGGGGCCCCCAGGGGTTGGGCCCTTGGAGCTGGTGTTGGGGCCCCCAGGGGTTAGGCCCCTGGAGCTATGGTTCGGGCGCTCAGGGGTTGGGCCGCTGGAGCTGGTGTTGGGGCCCCTGACCTAATGTCACCCCTTGCTCTCCCATCCCCCACACAGACAGTCCCGACTCCATCACAGTAATGCCCAGAGCATTTCACGCATGGAGCAACAGTAACACTGTGTGGCCATGCAGGGTAATGCCCAGAGCATTTCCTGCATGGAGCAAGAGTGACACCGTGTGGCCACATAGGGTAGTGCACAGAGCATTTCCCCGCATGGAGCTATGGTTCGGGAGCTCTGGGGTTGGGCCCCTGTAGCTGGTGTTGGGACTCCCAGGGGTTGGGCCCCTGGAGCTGGTGTTGGGGCCCCAGGGGTTAAGGTTCGGGCGCTCAGGGGTTGGGCCCTTGGAGCTGGCGTGCGGGCCCCCAGGGAATAGGCCCCTAGAGCTATGGTTTGCTCACTCTGGGGTTCTGCCCCTGGAGCTGGTGTTGGGGCTCCCAGGGGTTGGGCTCCTGCAGCTGGTGTTGGGGACCCAGGGGTTAGGCCCCTGGAGCTATGGTTCAGGCGCTCAGGGGTTGGGACCCTGGAGCTGGTTTTGGGGCCTCCAGTGGTTGGGACCCTGGAGCTGCGGTTGGGGCCTCCAGGGGTTAGCCCCTGGATCTTTGGTTCGGCCGCTCATTGGTTGGGCCCCTGGAGCTGGTGTTGGGGCCCCAAGGGGTTGGGCCCCTGGAGCTGGTGTTGGGGACCCAGGGGTTGGGCCCCTGGAGCTATGGTTCGGGCGCTCAGGGGTTGGGCCCCTGGAGCTGGGGTGGAGGGCCCCAGCGGTTGGGCCCCTGGAGCTGGTGTTTGGGCCCCCAGGGATTGGGCCCCTGGAGCTATGTTTCGGGCGCTCTGGGGTTGGGCCCCTGGAGCTGGTGTTGGGGACCCAGGTTTTAGGCCCGTGGAGCTATGGTTCAGGCACTCAGGGGTTGGACCCCTGGAGCTATGGTTCGGGCGCTCAGGGGTTGGTTCCCTGGAGCTAGGGTCGAGGGCCCCAGGGGTGGGGCCCCTGGAGCTGCTGTTGGGGCCCCCAGGTTTTGAGTTCCTGGAGATTGTGTTGGGGTTCGCAGGGGTTGGGCCCCTGGAGCTGTGGTTGGGCCCCCCAGGGTTTAGGCCCCTGGAGCTATGGTTCGGGCGCTCAGGGGTTGGGCCCCTGGAGCTGGTGTTGGGGCCCCCAGGGGTTGGGCCCCTGGAGGTGGGGTTGGGGCCCCCGGGGGTTAGGCCCCTATAGCTATGGTTCGGGCGCTCAGGGGTTGGGCCCCTGGAGCTGGTGTTGGGGCCCTCAGGGATTAGGCCCCTGGAGCTATGGTTCAGGCGCTAAGGGTTTGGGACCCTGGAGCTGGTGTTGGGGCCCCCAGGGGTTGGGCCCCTGGAGCTGGTGTTGGGGCCCCAGGGGCTAGGCCCCTGTAGCTATGGTTCGGGCGCTCAGGGATTGGGCCCCTGGAGCTGGTTTTGGGGCCCCCAGGGGTTGGGCCCTTGGAGCTGGTGTTGGGGCCCCCAGGGGTTAGGCCCCTGGAGCTATGGTTCGGGCGCTCAGGGGTTGGGCCGCTGGAGCTGGTGTTGGGGCCCCTGACCTAATGTCACCCCTTGCTCTCCCATCCCCCACACAGACAGTCCCGACTCCATCACAGTAATGCCCAGAGCATTTCACGCATGGAGCAACAGTAACACTGTGTGGCCATGCAGGGTAATGCCCAGAGCATTTCCTGCATGGAGCAAGAGTGACACCGTGTGGCCACATAGGGTAGTGCACAGAGCATTTCCCCGCATGGAGCTATGGTTCGGGAGCTCTGGGGTTGGGCCCCTGTAGCTGGTGTTGGGACTCCCAGGGGTTGGGCCCCTGGAGCTGGTGTTGGGGCCCCAGGGGTTAAGGTTCGGGCGCTCAGGGGTTGGGCCCTTGGAGCTGGCGTGCGGGCCCCCAGGGAATAGGCCCCTAGAGCTATGGTTTGCTCACTCTGGGGTTCTGCCCCTGGAGCTGGTGTTGGGGCTCCCAGGGGTTGGGCTCCTGCAGCTGGTGTTGGGGACCCAGGGGTTAGGCCCCTGGAGCTATGGTTCAGGCGCTCAGGGGTTGGGACCCTGGAGCTGGTTTTGGGGCCTCCAGTGGTTGGGACCCTGGAGCTGCGGTTGGGGCCTCCAGGGGTTAGCCCCTGGATCTTTGGTTCGGCCGCTCATTGGTTGGGCCCCTGGAGCTGGTGTTGGGGCCCCAAGGGGTTGGGCCCCTGGAGCTGGTGTTGGGGACCCAGGGGTTAGGGCCCTGGAGCTATGGTTCAGGCGCTCAGGGGTTGGGCCCCTGGAGCTATGGTTCGGGCGCTCAGGGGTTGGGCCCCTGGAGCTGGGGTGGAGGGCCCCAGCGGTTGGGCCCCTGGAGCTGGTGTTGGGGCCCCCAGGGATTGGGCCCCTGGAGCTATGTTTCGGGCGCTCTGGGGTTGGGCCCCTGGAGCTGGTGTTGGGGACCCAGGTTTTAGGCCCGTGGAGCTATGGTTCAGGCACTCAGGGGTTGGACCCCTGGAGCTATGGTTCGGGCGCTCAGGGGTTGGTTCCCTGGAGCTAGGGTCGAGGGCCCCAGGGGTGGGGCCCCTGGAGCTGCTGTTGGGGCCCCCAGGTTTTGAGTTCCTGGAGATTGTGTTGGGGTTCGCAGGGGTTGGGCCCCTGGAGCTGTGGTTGGGCCCCCCAGGGTTTAGGCCCCTGGAGCTATGGTTCGGGCGCTCAGGGGTTGGGCCCCTGGAGCTGGTGTTGGGGCCCCCAGGGGTTGGGCCCCTGGAGGTGGGGTTGGGGCCCCCGGGGGTTAGGCCCCTATAGCTATGGTTCGGGCGCTCAGGGGTTGGGCCCCTGGAGCTGGTGTTGGGGCCCTCAGGGATTAGGCCCCTGGAGCTATGGTTCAGGCGCTAAGGGTTTGGACCCTGGAGCTGGTGTTGGGGCCCCCAGGGGTTGGGCCCCTGGAGCTGGTGGTTGGGGCCCCAGGGCTAGGCCCCTGTAGCTATGTTGGGGCCCCAGGGATTGGGCCCCTGGAGCTGGTTTTGGGGCCCCCAGGGGTTGGGCCCTGGAGCTGGTGGTTGGGGCCCCAGGGGTTGGCCCCTGGAGCTGGTTTCGGGCGCTCAGGGGTTGGGCCCTGGAGCTGGTGTTGGGGCCCCTGACCTAATGTCACCCCTTGCTCTCCCATCCCCCACACAGACAGTCCCGACTCCATCACAGTAATGCCCAAGCATTTCCTGCATGGAGCAAGAGTGACACCGTGTGGCCACATAGGGTAGTGCACAGAGCATTTCCCCGCATGGAGCTATGGTTCGGGAGCTCTGGGGTTGGGCCCCTGTAGCTGGTGTTGGGACTCCCAGGGGTTGGGCCCCTGGAGCTGGTGTTGGGGCCCCAGGGGTTAAGGTTCGGGCGCTCAGGGGTTGGGCCCTTGGAGCTGGCGTGCGGGCCCCCAGGGAATAGGCCCCTAGAGCTATGGTTTGCTCACTCTGGGGTTCTGCCCCTGGAGCTGGTGTTGGGGCTCCCAGGGGTTGGGCTCCTGCAGCTGGTGTTGGGGACCCAGGGTTAGGCCCCTGGAGCTATGGTTCAGGCGCTCAGGGGTTGGGACCCTGGAGCTGGTTTTGGGGCCTCCAGTGGTTGGGACCCTGGAGCTGCGGTTGGGGCCTCCAGGGGTTAGCCCCTGGATCTTTGGTTCGGCCGCTCATTGGTTGGGCCCCTGGAGCTGGTGTTGGGGCCCCAAGGGGTTGGGCCCCTGGAGCTGGTGTTGGGCCCCCAGGGGTTGGGCCCCTGGAGCTGGGGTTGGGGCCCCCTGGGGTTAGGCCCCTGGAGCTATGGTTCGGGCGCTCAGGGGTTGGGCCCCTGGAGCTGGTGTTGGGGACCCAGGTTTTAGGCCCGTGGAGCTATGGTTCAGGCACTCAGGGGTTGGACCCCTGGAGCTATGGTTCGGGCGCTCAGGGGTTGGTTCCCTGGAGCTAGGGTCGAGGGCCCCAGGGGTGGGGCCCCTGGAGCTGCTGTTGGGGCCCCCAGGTTTTGAGTTCCTGGAGATTGTGTTGGGGTTCGCAGGGGTTGGGCCCCTGGAGCTGTGGTAGAGCCCCCAGGGTTTAGGCCCCTGGAGCTATGGTTCGGGCGCTCAGGGGTTGGGCCCCTGGAGCTGGTGTTGGGGCCCCCAGGGGTTGGGCCCCTGGAGGTGGGGTTGGGGCCCCCGGGGGTTAGGCCCCTATAGCTATGGTTCGGGCGCTCAGGGGTTGGGCCCCTGGAGCTGGTGTTGGGGCCCTCAGGGATTAGGCCCCTGGAGCTATGGTTCAGGCGCTAAGGGTTTGGGACCCTGGAGCTGGTGTTGGGGCCCCCAGGGGTTGGGCCCCTGGAGCTGGTGTTGGGGCCCCAGGGGCTAGGCCCCTGTAGCTATGGTTCGGGCGCTCAGGGATTGGGCCCCTGGAGCTGGTTTTGGGGCCCCCAGGGGTTGGGCCCTTGGAGCTGGTGTTGGGGCCCCCAGGGGTTAGGCCCCTGGAGCTATGGTTCGGGCGCTCAGGGGTTGGGCCGCTGGAGCTGGTGTTGGGGCCCCTGACCTAATGTCACCCCTTGCTCTCCCATCCCCCACACAGACAGTCCCGACTCCATCACAGTAATGCCCAGAGCATTTCACGCATGGAGCAACAGTAACACTGTGTGGCCATGCAGGGTAATGCCCAGAGCATTTCCTGCATGGAGCAAGAGTGACACCGTGTGGCCACATAGGGTAGTGCACAGAGCATTTCCCCGCATGGAGCTATGGTTCGGGAGCTCTGGGGTTGGGCCCCTGTAGCTGGTGTTGGGACTCCCAGGGGTTGGGCCCCTGGAGCTGGTGTTGGGGCCCCAGGGGTTAAGGTTCGGGCGCTCAGGGGTTGGGCCCTTGGAGCTGGCGTGCGGGCCCCCAGGGAATAGGCCCCTAGAGCTATGGTTTGCTCACTCTGGGGTTCTGCCCCTGGAGCTGGTGTTGGGGCTCCCAGGGGTTGGGCTCCTGCAGCTGGTGTTGGGGACCCAGGGGTTAGGCCCCTGGAGCTATGGTTCAGGCGCTCAGGGGTTGGGACCCTGGAGCTGGTTTTGGGGCCTCCAGTGGTTGGGACCCTGGAGCTGCGGTTGGGGCCTCCAGGGGTTAGCCCCTGGATCTTTGGTTCGGCCGCTCATTGGTTGGGCCCCTGGAGCTGGTGTTGGGGCCCAAGGGGTTGGGCCCCTGGAGCTGGTGTTGGGACCCCCAGGGGTTAGGCCCCTGGAGCTATGGTTCAGGCGCTCAGGGGTTGGGCCCCTGGAGCTATGGTTCGGGCGCTCAGGGTTGGGCCCCTGGAGCTGGGGTGGAGGGCCCCAGCGGTTGGCCCCTGGAGCTGGTGTTGGGGCCCCCAGGGATTGGGCCCCTGGAGCTATGTTTCGGCGCTCTGGGTTGGGCCCCTGGAGCTGGTGTTGGGGACCCAGGTTTTAGGCCCGTGGAGCTATGGTTCAGGCACTCAGGGGTTGGACCCCTGGAGCTATGGTTCGGGCGCTCAGGGGTTGGTTCCCTGGAGCTAGGGTCGAGGGCCCCAGGGGTGGGGCCCCTGGAGCTGCTGTTGGGGCCCCCAGGTTTTGAGTTCCTGGAGATTGTGTTGGGGTTCGCAGGGGTTGGGCCCTGGAGCTGTGGTTGGGCCCCCCAGGGTTTAGGCCCCTGGAGCTATGGTTCGGGCGCTCAGGGGTTGGGCCCCTGGAGCTGGTGTTGGGGCCCCCAGGGGTTGGGCCCCTGGAGGTGGGATTGGGGCCCCCGGGGGTTAGGCCCCTATAGCTATGGTTCGGGCGCTCAGGGGTTGGGCCCCTGGAGCTGGTGTTGGGGACCCAGTTTTAGGCCCGTGGAGCTATGGTTCAGGCACTCAGGGGTTGGACCCCTGGAGCTATGGTTCGGGCGCTCAGGGGTTGGTTCCCTGGAGCTAGGGTCGGGGCCCCCAGGGGTGGGGCCCCTGGAGCTGCTGTTGGGGCCCCCAGGTTTTGAGTTCCTGGAGATTGTGTTGGGGTTCGCAGGGGTTGGGCCCCTGGAGCTGTGGTTGGGCCCCCCAGGGTTTAGGCCCCTGGAGCTATGGTTCGGGCGCTCAGGGGTTGGGCCCCTGGAGCTGGTGTTGGGGCCCCCAGGGGTTGGGCCCCTGGAGGTGGGGTTGGGGCCCCCGGGGGTTAGGCCCCTATAGCTATGGTTGGGGCGCCCAGGGGTTGGGCCCCTGGAGCTGGTGTTGGGGCCCTCAGGGATTAGGCCCCTGGAGCTATGGTTCAGGCGCTAAGGGTTTGGGACCCTGGAGCTGGTGTTGGGGCCCCCAGGGTTTGGGCCCCTGGAGCTGGTGTTGGGGCCCCAGGGGCTAGGCCCCTGTAGCTATGGTTCGGGCGCTCAGGGATTGGGCCCCTGGAGCTGGTTTTGGGCCCCCAGGGGTTGGGCCCTTGGAGCTGGTGTTGGGGCCCCCAGGGGTTAGGCCCCTGGAGCTATGGTTCGGGCGCTCAGGGGTTGGGCCGCTGGAGCTGGTGTTGGGGCCCCTGACCTAATGTCACCCCTTGCTCTCCCATCCCCCACACAGACAGTCCCGACTCCATCACAGTAATGCCCAGAGCATTTCACGCATGGAGCAACAGTAACACTGTGTGGCCATGCAGGGTAATGCCCAGAGCATTTCCTGCATGGAGCAAGAGTGACACCGTGTGGCCACATAGGGTAGTGCACAGAGCATTTCCCCGCATGGAGCTATGGTTCGGGAGCTCTGGGGTTGGGCCCCTGTAGCTGGTGTTGGGACTCCCAGGGGTTGGGCCCCTGGAGCTGGTGTTGGGGCCCCAGGGGTTAAGGTTCGGGCGCTCAGGGGTTGGGCCCTTGGAGCTGGCGTGCGGGCCCCCAGGGAATAGGCCCCTAGAGCTATGGTTTGCTCACTCTGGGGTTCTGCCCCTGGAGCTGGTGTTGGGGCTCCCAGGGGTTGGGCTCCTGCAGCTGGTGTTGGGGACCCAGGGGTTAGGCCCCTGGAGCTATGGTTCAGGCGCTCAGGGGTTGGGACCCTGGAGCTGGTTTTGGGGCCTCCAGTGGTTGGGACCCTGGAGCTGCGGTTGGGGCCTCCAGGGGTTAGCCCCTGGATCTTTGGTTCGGCCGCTCATTGGTTGGGCCCCTGGAGCTGGTGTTGGGGCCCCAAGGGGTTGGGCCCCTGGAGCTGGTGTTGGGGACCCAGGGGTTAGGGCCCTGGAGCTATGGTTCAGGCGCTCAGGGTTTGGGCCCCTGGAGCTATGGTTCGGGCGCTCAGGGGTTGGGCCCCTGGAGCTGGGGTGGAGGGCCCCAGCGGTTTGGGCCCCTGGAGCTGGTGTTGGGGCCCCAGGGGTTAGGCCCCTGGAGCTATGGTTCAGGCGCTCAGGGGTTGGGACCCTGGAGCTGCTGTTGGGGCCCCCAGGTTTTGAGTTCCTGGAGATTGTGTTGGGGTTCGCAGGGGTTGGGCCCCTGGAGCTGTGGTTGGGCCCCCCAGGGTTTAGGCCCCTGGAGCTATGGTTCGGGCGCTCAGGGGTTTGGCCCCTGGAGCTGGTGTTGGGGCCCCCAGGGGTTGGGCCCCTGGAGGTGGGGTTGGGGCCCCAGGGGTTAGGCCCCTATAGCTATGGTTCGGGCGCTCAGGGGTTGGGCCCCTGGAGCTGGTGTTGGGGCCCTCAGGGATTAGGCCCCTGGAGCTATGGTTCAGGCGCTAAGGGTTTGGGACCCTGGAGCTGGTGTTGGGGCCCCCAGGGGTTGGGCCCCTGGAGCTGGTGTTGGGGCCCCAGGGGCTAGGCCCCTGTAGCTATGGTTCGGGCGCTCAGGGATTGGGCCCCTGGAGCTGGTTTTGGGGCCCCAGGGGTTGGGCCCTTGGAGCTGGTGTTGGGGCCCCCAGGGGTTAGGCCCCTGGAGCTATGGTTCGGGCGCTCAGGGGTTGGGCCGCTGGAGCTGGTGTTGGGGCCCCTGACCTAATGTCACCCTTGCTCTCCCATCCCCCACACAGACAGTCCCGACTCCATCACAGTAATGCCCAGAGCATTTCACGCATGGAGCAACAGTAACACTGTGTGGCCATGCAGGGTAATGCCCAGAGCATTTCCTGCATGGAGCAAGAGTGACACCGTGTGGCCACATAGGGTAGTGCACAGAGCATTTCCCCGCATGGAGCTATGGTTCGGGAGCTCTGGGGTTGGGCCCCTGTAGCTGGTGTTGGGACTCCCAGGGGTTGGGCCCCTGGAGCTGGTGTTGGGGCCCCAGGGGTTAAGGTTCGGGCGCTCAGGGGTTGGGCCCTTGGAGCTGGCGTGCGGGCCCCCAGGGAATAGGCCCCTAGAGCTATGGTTTGCTCACTCTGGGGTTCTGCCCCTGGAGCTGGTGTTGGGGCTCCCAGGGGTTGGGCTCCTGCAGCTGGTGTTGGGGACCCAGGGGTTAGGCCCCTGGAGCTATGGTTCAGGCGCTCAGGGGTTGGGACCCTGGAGCTGGTTTTGGGGCCTCCAGTGGTTGGGACCCTGGAGCTGCGGTTGGGGCCTCCAGGGGTTAGCCCCTGGATCTTTGGTTCGGCCGCTCATTGGTTGGGCCCCTGGAGCTGGTGTTGGGGCCCCAAGGGGTTGGGCCCCTGGAGCTGGTGTTGGGGACCCAGGGGTTAGGGCCCTGGAGCTATGGTTCAGGCGCTCAGGGGTTGGGCCCCTGGAGCTATGGTTCGGGCGCTCAGGGGTTGGGCCCCTGGAGCTGGGGTGGAGGGCCCCAGCGGTTGGGCCCCTGGAGTGGTGTTGGGGCCCCCAGGGATTGGGCCCCTGGAGCTATGTTTCGGGCGCTCTGGGGTTGGGCCCCTGGAGCTGGTGTTGGGGACCCAGGTTTTAGGCCCGTGGAGCTATGGTTCAGGCACTCAGGGGTTGGACCCCTGGAGCTATGGTTCGGGCGCTCAGGGGTTGGTTCCCTGGAGCTAGGGTCGAGGGCCCCAGGGGTGGGGCCCCTGGAGCTGCTGTTGGGGCCCCCAGGTTTTGAGTTCCTGGAGATTGTGTTGGGGTTCGCAGGGGTTGGGCCCCTGGAGCTGTGGTTGGGCCCCCCAGGGTTTAGGCCCCTGGAGCTATGGTTCGGGCGCTCAGGGGTTGGGCCCCTGGAGCTGGTGTTGGGGCCCCCAGGGGTTGGGCCCCTGGAGGTGGGATTGGGGCCCCCGGGGGTTAGGCCCCTATAGCTATGGTTCGGGCGCTCAGGGGTTGGGCCCCTGGAGCTGGTGTTGGGGACCCAGGTTTTAGGCCCGTGGAGCTATGGTTCAGGCACTCAGGGGTTGGACCCCTGGAGCTATGGTTCGGGCGCTCAGGGGTTGGTTCCCTGGAGCTAGGGTCGAGGGCCCCAGGGGTGGGGCCCCTGGAGCTGCTGTTGGGGCCCCAGGTTTTGAGTTCCTGGAGATTGTGTTGGGGTTCGCAGGGGTTGGGCCCCTGGAGCTGTGGTTGGGCCCCCCAGGGTTTAGGCCCCTGGAGCTATGGTTCGGGCGCTCAGGGGTTGGGCCCCTGGAGCTGGTGTTGGGGCCCCCAGGGGTTGGGCCCCTGGAGGTGGGGTTGGGGCCCCCGGGGGTTAGGCCCCTATAGCTATGGTTCGGGCGCTCAGGGGTTGGGCCCCTGGAGCTGGTGTTGGGGCCCTCAGGGATTAGGCCCCTGGAGCTATGGTTCAGGCGCTAAGGGTTTGGGACCCTGGAGCTGGTGTTGGGGCCCCCAGGGGTTGGGCCCTGGAGCTGGTGTTGGGGCCCCAGGGGCTAGGCCCCTGTAGCTATGGTTCGGGCGCTCAGGGATTGGGCCCCTGGAGCTGGTTTTGGGGCCCCCAGGGGTTGGGCCCTTGGAGCTGGTGTTGGGGCCCCCAGGGGTTAGGCCCCTGGAGCTATGGTTCGGGCGCTCAGGGGTTGGGCCGCTGGAGCTGGTGTTGGGGCCCCTGACCTAATGTCACCCCTTGCTCTCCCATCCCCCACACAGACAGTCCCGACTCCATCACAGTAATGCCCAGAGCATTTCACGCATGGAGCAACAGTAACACTGTGTGGCCATGCAGGGTAATGCCCAGAGCATTTCCTGCATGGAGCAAGAGTGACACCGTGTGGCCACATAGGGTAGTGCACAGAGCATTTCCCGCATGGAGCTATGGTTCGGGAGCTCTGGGGTTGGGCCCCTGTAGCTGGTGTTGGGACTCCCAGGGTTGGGCCCCTGGAGCTGGTGTTGGGGCCCCAGGGGTTAAGGTTCGGGCGCTCAGGGTTGGGCCCTTGGAGCTGGCGTGCGGGCCCCCAGGGAATAGGCCCCTAGAGCTATGGTTTGCTCACTCTGGGGTTCTGCCCCTGGAGCTGGTGTTGGGGCTCCCAGGGGTTGGGCTCCTGCAGCTGGTGTTGGGGACCCAGGGGTTAGGCCCCTGGAGCTATGGTTCAGGCGCTCAGGGGTTGGGACCCTGGAGCTGGTTTTGGGGCCTCCAGTGGTTGGGACCCTGGAGCTGCGGTTGGGGCCTCCAGGGGTTAGCCCCTGGATCTTTGGTTCGGCCGCTCATTGGTTGGGCCCCTGGAGCTGGTGTTGGGGCCCCAAGGGGTTGGGCCCCTGGAGCTGGTGTTGGGGACCCAGGGGTTGGGCCCTGGAGCTATGGTTCAGCGCTCAGGGGTTGGGCCCCTGGAGCTATGGTTCGGGCGCTCAGGGGTTGGGCCCCTGGAGCTGGGGTGGAGGGCCCCAGCGGTTGGGCCCCTGGAGCTGGTGTTGGGGCCCCCAGGGATTGGGCCCCTGGAGCTATGTTTCGGCGCTCTGGGGTTGGGCCCCTGGAGCTGGTGTTGGGGACCCAGGTTTTAGGCCCGTGGAGCTATGGTTCAGGCACTCAGGGTTGGACCCCTGGAGCTATGGTTCGGGCGCTCAGGGGTTGGTTCCCTGGAGCTAGGGTCGAGGGCCCCAGGGGTGGGGCCCCTGGAGCTGCTGTTGGGGCCCCCAGGTTTTGAGTTCCTGGAGATTGTGTTGGGGTTCGCAGGGTTGGGCCCCTGGAGCTGTGGTTGGCCCCCCAGGGTTTAGGCCCCTGGAGCTATGGTTCGGGCGCTCAGGGGTTGGGCCCCTGGAGCTGGTGTTGGGGCCCCCAGGGGTTGGGCCCCTGGAGGTGGGATTGGGGCCCCCGGGGGTTAGGCCCCTATAGCTATGGTTCGGGCGCTCAGGGGTTGGGCCCCTGGAGCTGGTGTTGGGGCCCCAGGTTTTAGGCCCGGGGAGCTATGGTTCAGGCACTCAGGGGTTGGGACCCTGGAGCTGGTTCGGGCGCTCAGGGGTTGGGCCCCTGGAGTTGGTGTTGGGGTCCCCAGGGGTTGGGCCCCTGGAGCTGGTGTTGGGGCCCCCAGGTTTTGGGCCCCTGGAGCTGGTGTTGGGGTTCCCAGGGGTTGGGCCCCTGGAGCTGGTGTTGGGCCCCCCAGGGTTTAGGCCCCTGGAGCTATGGTTCGGGCGCTCAGGGGTTGGGCCCCTGGAGCTGGTGTTGGGGCCCCCAGGGGTTGGGCCCCTGGAGCTGTGGTTGGGCCCCCCAGGGTTTAGCCCCTGGAGCTATGGTTCGGGCGCTCAGGGGTTGGGCCCCTGGAGCTGGTGTTGGGGCCCTCAGGGATTAGCCCTGGAGCTATGGTTCAGGCGCTCAGGGTTTGGGCCCTGGAGCTGTGGTTGGGGCCCCCAGGGGTTGGGCCCCTGGAGCTGGTGTTGGGGCCCCAGGGGTTGGGCCCCTGTGCTATGTTTCGGGCCCTCAGGGTTGGGCCCCTGGAGCTGGTGTTGGGGCCCCCAGGGGTTGGGGCCCTGGAGCTGGTGTTTGGGCCCCCAGGGGTTAGGCCCCTGGAGCTATGGTTCGGGCGCTCAGGGTTGGGCCCCTGGAGCTGGTGTTGGGGCCCCCAGGGGTTGGGCCCCTGGAGCTGGTGTTGGGGCCCCCAGGGTTTGGGCCCCTGGAGCTATGTTTCGGCTGCTCAGGGTTTGGGCCCCTGGAGCTGGTGTTGGGGACCAGGTTTTAGGCCCGTGGAGCTATGGTTCAGGCACTCAGGGGTTGGACCTCTGGAGCTATGGTTAGGGCGCTAGGGGTTGGTTCCCTGGAGCTAGGGTCGAGGGCCCCCAGGGGTGGGGCCCCTGGAGCTGCTGTTGGGGGCCCCCAGGTTTTGAGTCCTGGAGATTGTGTTGTGGGTTCGCAGGGGTTGGGCCCCTGGAGCTGTGGTTGGGCCCCCCAGGGTTTAGGCCCCTGGAGCTATGGTCTGGGCGCTCAGGGGTTGGGCCCCTGGAGCTGTGTGGGGCCCCCAGGGTTTGGGCCCTGGAGGTGGGGTTGGGGCCCCCGGGGGTTTAGGCCCCTATAGCTATGGTTCGGGCGCTCAGGGGTGGGCCCCTGGAGCTGGTGTTGGGGCCCTCAGGGATTTTAGCCCCTGGAGCTATGGTCAGGCGCTAAGGGTTTGGGACCCTGGAGCTGGTGTTGGGGCCCCCAGGGGTTGGGCCCCTGGAGCTGGTGTTGGGGCCCCAGGGGCTAGGCCCCTGGAGCTATGGTTCGGGCGCTCAGGGATTGGGCCCCTGGAGCTGGTTTTGGGGCCCCCAGGGGTTGGGCCCTTGGAGCTGGTGTTGGGGCCCCAGGGTTAGGCCCCTGGAGCTATGGTTCGGGGCGCTCAGGGGTTGGGCCGCTGGAGCTGGTGTTGGGGCCCCTGACCTAATGTCACCCCTTGCTCTCCATCCCCCACACAGACGTCCCGACTCCATCAAAGTAATGCCAGAGCAATTCACGCATGGAGCAAACAGTAACACTGGTGGCCATGCAGGGTAATGCCCAGAGCATTTCCTGAATGGAGCAAGAGGACACCGTGTGGCCACATAGGGTGTGCACAGAGAATTCCCCGCATGGAGCTATGCTCGAGCTCTTGGGTTGGGACCTTGGCAGCTGGCGTTGGGACTCCCAGGGGTTGGGCCCCTGGAGCTGGTGTTGGGGCCCCAGGGGTTAAGGTTCGGGCGCTCAGGGGTTGGGCCCTTGGAGCTGGCTTGCGGGCCCCCAGGAATAGGCCCCTAGAGCTATGGTTTGCTCACTCTGGGGTTCTGCCCCTGGAGCTGGTGTTGGGGCTACCAGGGGTTGGGCTCCTGCAGCTGGTGTTGGGGACCCAGGGGTTAGGCCCCTGGAGCTATGGTTCAGGCGCTCAGGGGTTGGGACCCTGGAAGCTGGTTTTGGGGCCCCAGTGGTTGGGACCCTGGAGCTGCGGTTGGGGCCTCCAGGGGTTAGCCCCTGGATCTTTGGTTCGGCCGCTCATTGGTTGGGCCCCTGGAGCTGGTGTTGGGGCCCCAAGGGGTTGGGCCCCTGGAGCTGGTGTTGGGGACCCAGGGGTTAGGGCCCTGGAGCTATGGTTCAGGCGCTCAGGGGTTGGGCCCCTGGAGCTATGGTTCGGGCTCTCAGGGGTTGGGCCCCTGGAGCTGGGTTGGAGGGCCCCCGGGTGGGGCCCCTTGAGCGGGTGTTGTGGGACACCAGGGTTGGGCCCTGGAGCTATGTGCGGGGCGCTCTGTGGGTTGGGCCCTGGAGCTGGTGTTGGGGACCCAGGGGTTAGCCCGTGGAGCTATGGTTCAGGCGCTCAGGGGTTGGGAACCTGGAGCTGGTTCGGGCGCTCATGGTTGGTTCCTGGAGCTAGGGTCGAGGACCCAGGGGTGGGGCCCTGGGAGCTGCTGTTGGTGGCCAGGTTTTGAGTCTGGAGCTGGTGTGGCGGTTCGCAGGGGTGGGCCCTGGAGCTGTGGTTGGGCGCCCAGGGTTTAGGCCCTGGAGCTATGGTTCGGCGTCAGGGGTGGGCCCGGAGGCTGGTGTTGGGGCCCAGGGGGTGGGCCCCTGGAGGTGGGATTGGGGCCCCCGGGGTTAGGACCCTTATAGGCTATGGTTCGGGCGCTCAGGGGTTGGGCCCTGGAGCTGGTGTTGGGGACCCAGGTTTTTAGGCCCGTGGAGCTATGGTTCAGGCACTCAGGGGTTGGACCCCTGGAGCTATGGTTCGGGCGCTCAGGGGTTGGTTCCCTGGAGCTAGGGTCGAGGGCCCCCAGGGGTGGGCCCCTGGAGCTGCTGTTGGGGCCCCAGGTTTTGAGTTCCTGGAGATTGTGTTGGGGTTCGCAGGGGTTGGGCCCCTGGAGCTGTGGTTGGGCCCCCCAGGGTTTAGGCCCCTGGAGCTATGGTTCGGGCGCTCAGGGGTTGGGCCCCTGGAGCTGGTGTTGGGGCCCCCAGGGGTTGGGCCCCTGGAGGTGGGGTTGGGGCCCCCGGGGGTTAGGCCCCTATAGCTATGGTGCGGGGGCGCAGGGGTTGGGCCCCTGGAGCTGGTGTTGGGGCCCTCAGGGATTAGGCCCCTTGGAGCTATGGTTCAGGCGCCTAATGGTTTGGGACCCTGGAGATGAGTGGTTGTGGGCCCCCCGGGGTTGGGCCCCTGGAAGCTGGTGTTGGGGCCCAGGGGCTAGGCCCCTGTAGCTATGGTTCGGGCGCTCAGGGATGGGCCCCGGAGATGGTTTTGGGGCCCCCAGGGGTTGGGCCCTTGGAGCTGGTGTTGGGGCCCCCAGGGGTTAGGCCCATGGAGCTATGGTTCGGGCGCTCAGGGGTTGGGCCGCTGGAGCTGGTGTTGGGGCCCTGACTAATGTCACCCTTGCTCTTCCATCCCCCACACAGACAGTCCCGACTCCATCACAGTAATGCCCAGAGCATTTCACGCATGGAGCAACAGTAACACTGTGTGGCCATGCAGGGTTAATGCCCAGAGCATTTCATGCATGGAGCAAGAGTGACACCGTGTGGCAATAGGTAGGAACAGAGCATGTCCAGCATGGAGCTATGGTTCGGGAGCCTGGGGTTGGGCCACTGTAGCTGGTGTTGGGACTCCCAGGGGTTGGGCCCTGGAGCTGGTGTTGGGGGCCCCAGGGGTAAAGGTTCTCGGCGCGCTCAGGGGTGGGCCTGGAGGCTGTGCGTGCGGGCCCCCAGGGAATAGGCCCCTAGAGCTCATGGTTTGACTCACTCTGGGGTATGCCCTGGAGCTGTTGTGTTGGGGCCCCAGGGGTGGGTCCTGCAGCGGGTGATGGGACCCAGGGGTTAGGCCCCTGGAGCTATGAGTTAGGCGCGCAGGGGTTGGACCAGGATGGTTTTGGGGCCTCAGTGGTTGGGACCCTAGGAGCTGCGGTTGGGGCCTCCAGGGGTAGCCCCTGGATCTTGGTTCGGCGCTACATTGGTTTGGGACCCTGGAGCTTGGTGTTGGGCCCCAAGGGTTTGCGGCCTGGAGCTGTGTTGGGGGGGACAGGGGTTAGGGCCCTGGAGCTATGGTTCAGGCGCTAGGGGCTGGCCACCTGGAGCTAGGTCGGGCGCTAAGGGGGTGGCCCTTGGAGCTGGGTGGAGGGCCCCAGGGGTTGGGCCCTGGATCTGTGTTGGGGCCCTCAGGGATTGGGCCCCTGGAGCTAGTTTCGGGGCGCTCTGGGGTTGGGCCCTGGAG
>NW_026114877.1:0-37977 GCF_025201925.1 Gopherus flavomarginatus | reverse complement strand
CACGCAATATAAAAGCAAACATAACAGTATGACAATATCTATCATTATGCTGCTTCCCTTCACATGGCAAAATGTGACTGGAAAAACACAAATAAAAGAGGCACAAAAATATGCACATAAAACTCTGTAGATTACATCACAGGTCCAATACAGAAAAGTCTGCTGGGTTCTTGGAGGCAGAAAAATGGTCATTCAAGCACAAATAAACCAGATAATTCAGCAAACTGAAGCATTAAAAATGGAAACAGATCAACCATATTTCTAATTAATTAAATAGCTACAAAAGTAGGCCTTTGTCTGGTTTTAATTTAGGGATGTGTGAAATGGTCCAGCAAAAATAAGAACTGACCTGAAATTTTGCCATAAATTATAACCAAACTTGAATATTTTTGTAGTTAGAAAAAATGTGCATGACTTCCCCCCCATCATCATCATCATCATTTTTCCATTTGTATACACTTCCATACTTCTTGGTTATGACTCAAACCAGATGGGGAAATCAATAACATATTTTGCATACTTAAATGTTAAAACTATAGCTGAGTGGAGAAAGGTAATTCTGTTTCGTGGAGGATTTTAGTATTTCAAAATCTGATTTTATTGTGATTAGGAACAAAACCAGAAATTCAAAATTCCCTCTGAAAGGGAATGTGGAAGCATGGGACCCTCAGCTCTGAAGCAGTCCAGGTGATGATCTGCCCCAAGGCAGATCCCCATGTCCACAGACCTTGGGAGACCTGGAATCTCTGACCTTGGGGCAGTCTGCACAGTGAGCTGCCCAGAGGCTCCAGAACCTGGGAGCCCTAGGGTTCCCAACAGCCTGCCAGACAGCCTGCTGAAAATCTAGCAAGAAACCAAGTAGGTTTCTGCCAGACTCCTGCCTGGGTTTGGTTGGAACTTCAGTTGACTGAAACGATCTCTACAAAAAATGTTTTAATTTCATCCAGTTGGCAAATTCTAATGAAACAATGTTTTGCTGGAATTTTCCAAACCAGGTCTAGTTTAAAAAAAAAAAAATCTTGAAAGAGGCCAATTGTGCACACAAACGGAATCTATGTAACCATCTCTTTCTATTGATCTTACCCTCACTCCCACTGTTTGTGGCATCTTTTCTTCTATTAGATTGCATTGCCTTTGTGGCAGGAACTGTCTTTTACTATGTTTATATAGCACTTAGCACATTGGGCCCTTATTGTGACTGAAGCACTACTGTAATATAAATTACTATAAAAAGGGCAATCGCTTTTGGTATTTCTGGCCCAAATGGAAGGGGGCCCTAATAGATATGACATGAGAGACCCCATTATCACCAGGAGAGTTATAGCTCATTTTTTTCTACTTGTGAAGCTTTAATATTTTGGAAAATCATCTGTATGTTTGATTGCTTATCTGTACTAAACTGAACCTTTCAACCTTTTGAGGTTTACCCCTTTAAAGAGTCAAGCAAAAGCAAAGCAAGGAATTATGAAAATCAAATTGGTCAAGGCTCATCTCCAAATAGTTATGTATCGGACCTAATCACAAAGGACACACAAATGGTAGAAAAATCCCATGTCCATTGAACAGAGTGGAGGAAGCTATAGAGAACCCATGCAATGGGGTTTCCATACCAGTGGGCTGCAGAGCAGTGATTAGACACCATGATGATAAGTGTAGTATAAGAATCTATACGGAACAGAATCCGCAGGGTCTCAATCCACACCACCATATAGGGATTTGGTGAGGCAGAGTGTAGCCAATGAGTCCATGACAATCCAGGTCCACAGGCCAAACATTTATGTGAGGGTTGTGTAGCTACTGCTGCAGCTCCTGGAAAGACCAGGTGTTCTCTGACCTGGTGGAGGATTCCAATCCCTCAGGCCTACTGCAGAATTTCTATGCTCAGGGTCCATTTATTAAGGCTTTTTGTGGAGTTAAAGAATTTGGTCTGTTTTTAAAGACAAGTTAACCTCTCCCTCCACAGAAACCTCCTGCCACTCCACCTCAACCCCTGGCAATAGCACACATTGAATCTTGTTTCTGTTTGTGTTTTTTATTAGACCCAATCAGCCTACCATTACATACTTACAATTATGCTGTGTCCGTTTTACAGAGAAAATTATAGATAAAATGTCAGAAAACTCTTGTTCTTCATTTTCTACATCTCATTTTTAATGGAAAAAGCAAAACTATTCAGTAAATTAAGTCTAATTTGTATGCAATTTTGCATGCTATGCAGCATTAGGTGCAAAATAGGAAACATATCTCATTTGAACTCTATAATCATAATTATAATACATTTTTGTTATTTTCCCCCTTCTAACTACAAATATGATTCTGTTGCACTAAGGGAACAATGTGGGAACCTCTTTGTGGCTGATTTACCACAGTGCACAGGGTAGGAACCATTGGGCCTTCCTTCCCAGCCTGGAGCTGACTGCACACTTCTCTTTCTGCTGTGTCTTGCTCTCCCTCCTATCCCTCTATTCTCATTCACAAACAGCTTCCCTCTCCCCCTTGGCCTTTGGTATGAATCAGAGAACACTTTTTCTGAAATGTGTAAACTTTGGCCAAATTTTAAAAAGCATTATAATCTGGCCTCGATTCTGCATCTGTAATCATTTGTCTTCTTACTGGACACACATGGAACATATTTCTCTGGTTCCCAAAGACTGCACTGACTTCTGTTTCACTTATCAGTGCAATTCAAAGAGTTGATGTTTTCCCTATAAAGCTATTTAAAGGTTTATACTGCGCTACCCCAAAGGCCACCTCATTTCTTGTACTATCGCTTGACAGGTAAGATCAACTGAAGCATTTTAAATTACAGTCCCAAGCTATATACATCTAGGCTGAAACCCTAGCCCAGGGGTTGGCAACCTTTCAGAAGTGTGTGCTGAGTCTTCATTTATTCACTCTAATTTAAGGTTTCACGTGCCAGTAATACATTTTAATGTTTTTAGAAGGTCTCTTTCTATAAGTCTGTAATATATAATTAAACTATTGCTGTATGTTAAGGAAAAAGGCGTTTAAAAATGTTTAAGAAGCTTAATTTGAAATTAAATTAAAATACAGAGCCCCCTGGATAGGTGGCCAGGACCCAGGCAGCGTGATTGCCACTGAAAATCAGCTCTTGGCGGCACAAGTGCCATAGGTTGCCTACCCCTGCACTAGCCCATGGGACCAGGATTTCACCCCTTGAGCCTCGGTATTATAAGGAGGGCTCCTAGGCTGTGAAGTTGCTTCCTCCAAGTACAATGATCTTCAGGATACATTGTAAGGCCCAATAATATTTATTATTTGTGAAATCAACCTATTCCCTTCCTGGTTTGTGAAAAAAGTCATGAGCAACTCGTGCCACTCCTGACCAAAATAGTCAACACTTCTTTCAGAGAAGGAATCTTCCCTTCCTCCTTCAAACATGCAATGGTCCAACCAACACTGAAGAAAACTCCCAGAGATACATCAGTTCTAACTACTCCCCAGAATAAAACCTCTCATTTTTAAGCAAGGGCATAGAGAAGATAGTCAAAGGGCAACAACAAGTTAATCTAGCTGAAGCTCATGTTCTATACCTGGAAAAATCTGGATTCAGGCCAGGACATGGAATTGAAACTGCTTTACTGACAGTGATGATTAATCTCCTGCTGTCAATGGATACAGGGCTGACATCCATTCTCATCCTCCTGGGCCCCTCTACAGCATTCAACACTGGCAACCATGAAATACTGCTGATGCCCCACTTGAGAGAGGTGGCAAAGGTATAGGGGAATGCACCAAAATGGTGTCAGTTCTTCCTGGAGGAATGCACCCAACAAGTAGTGATGGGAAACTGTATCTCCACCACCAGACCCCTCACTAGTGGAGTCCCATGAGGTTCAGTTCTCTTGCTGGTCTTTTCAACATCTATAAGCATCTATTAGACACTTTAGTCAGGCAGCATGCTTTCAAATGCCAGCTATATGCAGATGTCACACAGTTCTACCTATCATTCACCACATACAACCATACCACTATCACCAAGACGGCCCGGTGCTTGGACCAGACCAGCTCATGGATGAAGAACAGCTGGTTGACTCTGAACCTGAGCAGGACAGAATTGATGCTGATGGGCAGAGGAAAGTACAGTAAAAAGCTGTTTTATTTGGCACTTCACTAACCGGAAAGCTCTATAAACTGGCATTTCTGATCTTCATTGAAATTCTGATTTATAGTCTGGCTGCCACAGGGCAGGCAGGGGGTTGGGGCGTGGGAGGGGGTGTGGAGCACAGGCTCTAGGAAGGAGTTTGGGTGAAGGAGGGGGTGTGGGCTGCCAGATCCGGGGGACGCTCACCTTGGGCAGCTCCCCGCACATGGCAACCAGTCAGGGCTGCTCCTAGGCATTGCCCCCGCAGATCCCATTGGCCACGGTTCCCAGCCAATGGGAGCTGCGGAACTAGTGGTCGGGGTGGGGTGGGGGAAATGCGTGGAGTCGCCTGCCACACCTCTGCCTAGGAGCACCCAGGACAGGTTACCACTTGCAGGAAGTCGCCCAAGGTGAGTGCCACCCAGATATGGCACCCCGCACTCCTTTCTGTGCCCAAACCCGCTGCTCGAAGCCCTCTCCCGCCCCCAAACTCCCTCCCAGAGCCCAGGCTCACATCCCATCCTATGCCCCAACCCTGCACCCAAACTCCCTCCCTCTTAGTTAACTGGCATTTTTCATTTACCGACGCCCCCCATTCCTCCACATGCCGGATAAAACAGCTTTTACTGTATTTTGAAGAGTTTGCAGCCACAGTGACATCTCTTTTGACTGAAGGTTCACATCTAAACTACAAACTGAACTGACAAATTGTGGGAGTACTCTAGGGTTCCTAACTGATGCTGAGTTCTCACATAGCAGCATCTGCAAATAATACTGTCTACCATCTCAAGTTGCCTAGAAGACTCTGACCCATCCTGGTGGATAATGACCTAGCCTCAGTTTTTCAAGCCTTCATTACCAATCAGCTGAACTACAGCAATGTGATAAACCTGGGCATGAAACTTTCAGCATTTAGGAAAGTTTAACTAGTACAGAATGCTGCAGCCTGTCTCCCCAGTAACACAAACTACCACTTGAACATCAAATTTGTCTTTCACTCTCTATGCTGGCTTCCCATAGAATTTTGAATCAAATTCAAGGTCTTGATCCTCATTTTAAAGGTGCTCCATGACCTGGGCCCAGGTTATCTGAAGACTCTGCTTGACAACTTTGCTCCTCTAGCACAACAGAATGCTCTAAAATAAGTGGAAAGCTCATCTGTACAGGAAACAGAACTTCCTTAGGAGCTCCTCTGAAACTGTGGAATGAACTCCCACAATAACTAAGGGCCATGACAGACCTCACTGCTTTCCACTCCAAGTTCCAGGCACATTACTTTGACCTTGCCTTCTCTAATATAAATACATAGCAACATATATAAAAAAAATAAATGAATGAACACCCTACCAAAACAATACACTGCACTGCACACACTGCTCCCCCTGGAGAGAGGATGAGAGAACAAACACAGGGCAGATGTTAGTAACATTGTCTAATCCACAACCAGAAGGTGCTCTGATACTACAGTGAGGAGTGCAGCATAAGAACCTATGTAGAATAGAATATTTAAACTCTTCCTGGGTAGGTGGATTAAGTAGAAATAATTATTTTCTTTTTACAGATGTGGCAAAGTTCTTTTTTGTCAGAGTCATGTATTAATGTAGTTGTTTTGAATAATTGATTTTTGTATGTTTTTAAACTTATTGTAATTGCACCTGCAGATTTATGACAAATGTAAAATGACAAAAATTGAATACATAAAACAATAAAAAGGGGACCCTCTTGGGCAGACAATACTGGTTGTGCATACAATGGAATTTGTGGAGAATTAAGAAATCTATTGGTCAGACTAAGATGTAACCATTATTCTTCCCATTAAAATATCTTATTTGTGTGGCTGAACTGGTCTGTGTCTACCTTGGTTTCTTTAACATGCAAAATGTTTGGATTGTATTTGATACTAGTGGAGTGTGACATTTTTGCAGATACTTTTCACCTCATATTTTTATTTAGAAATTAGGTCAAAGAACTCTCTGGATTAGACACCGATTTTGAAGCTCAAACACAACAGATTAAACCTCAAAGATATTTCTAGTTGTTGCTCACCAAAAATTCCCCCTAAGAGCTTCAAAAATAAGCATGATTCCAAATGTTTCTATGTACCTGCTTCAAACTGCTTGCACACAATCTACAAGACAAAAATTATTTATAGAATTTGGAGAATAATTTCAACTACATAAATATGAAAAAATTGCAGACAATTCACAAATTGAAAAAGCAGCATAATTTGTTCAATAATTGTCTCAGTTCTCATATTATATATACTCCTGTTAAACTGTGTAAATTTCTAGATGCTGACAGTAAACTAACCTGAGTTGAACTTTATTAATAGAATTGCAGATGACTGTTTGAATAGCTTCATATTACTAATGATTGTTTCATGGATAACATGGTGACAAAATAAAAATTCCATGCTCATATTGTTTAGAGCCTTAATATGATCCACTGTTGACTGACTGTGGTAGATGCTAATAAGTCATTAAATCAAAAATCTGCATCTAAATCAGGCAATGGAATACGTTCTGGTGGATTTCTGTCATCACTAGTACACTCATTATAAATATTGTAATTATGAATGAAAAGCCATTAGGGATACATACAGGAAGTTCAATTTAATATTCTCCTACGTTGGCGCTTCCTGGTGTGTACTACAAATTCGCGGTTTGGAATACAAAAACTGGTGGCTGGAAACCTTTTAGAAAAAAAGCACAGAATTTCACAGCCTATTTAAAATTAGTGTAATGGAGAAAATGAGTTGAGAGATTGGGCAACAGAGTGTGTATTAGTTTAAGGAGAGAATTAAAAAGGTGCCCAAAATTAGAGTTTTGATTATTGATCTGGCAAAAGCGAAGTCAGGAAAGCTATAAGGCAAAAGGCACTGTTCTATCAGATCCAACATATTCACAGCCTGACATACAAGGTCTTAGCTCAATTTACATCTGCATTTAGGTGCATGACAAATTTCCAATTCTTGCTTTAAAGAATTTATTATTAAATGGTCTTTAAAAAAATAATGTAATGCTCATGAAATGCACCAGATTGACAGCCATAAAGGCTGAAGCTTTGTACCTATTCTAGGCAGGTACTGTACAGCATGACCAGCAGGAGGGAAAATTTCCCCACCCTGCCTCCTCAATACATGTCCATTATAGATCAAGAGGTGGAGATTAAAGTAAGGGCAGGGGATGGTAGGGGGAGGGGGCGAGAGGGAAGCATAACTCTCTTCTGTTAAAAGAAAGAAGGGAGGTCCTCCTCCTCTCCCTGGCTTAGTTAAGCAGAGCTCACCACCTCGTTGGCTAGTGCAGTGAGTGCACCCTTTCCTGTTGCAATCTCTGGAGGGGATGCCAATATGGGTAAAATAGTTTAATTTCTATGTCTATCTTATATTGTCTGCTGAGACTGCCAATAAGGGCTGCAGTTAGTGCCACCTGTGATATTTTTGTGAAGTGCATGCCTCCCCAAGAGGAACTGGGCTGAGACTGCTCTTCCCTGTTTCACAGAAGACACCAAGTAGCTGCAGAAGACTAGTAATGTGTGGGCATTACCAATCTACCATGTTGCCCAATATATGCTGGCTAGTGTATACATATATATCATATTAATAATATGTATTATATGCACCATATTGCATTAAGCACCAATAACATTAAGCATAAATATTGTAACAGTGATATAGCCTAAACTACGTATATCATAATCCTGTTCACTTATGTTACGTATTCCATAACACATTGCATTTGCTGAAGTTAGCAATAGCACAAGAAGGTAGGAAATTTGTCAAAATCAAGATACATTTGCTTTATATCGTAGTACAAGCTAAGGAAGTACCTTCACAAACCAGTACCTGGAATGCTAGTATCCAAAACAAACATAAGGAAGGAACAGAACAGCAAGTTAGGGAACTGTGGGAAACTGATAGGTTGGATTTTAGTGATGTGTAAACAATATGTAACTTGTAAAATCATATAAATAATATCAGCTGTAATGTGTAACTTGGGGAGCTTACCTTCTGCATAAGATGAATGTAACATTGTGGCATGGGACTGTTCTTATGACACTGGTAACATAGAGAACCTTTTTCCTGTACCATATTAATAAACCTGACTGACGATGAGTATATTTCATAATGAAATAATGAACCAAAGTGTGGACAAGCAATTGACTATACAATTTATCAACAACCATGTATCAAGACACCTTTAGGATCTGATCCTATGCAAACACTCACATACTTAATTTATGTAATTAGTTCCAATGATTAGTTTGCTGGATGACCCACTGAAATTGGAGCATCAATTTGGCATAACAAGCCATTTTTCTTTAAATACTGAGTTCACATTATGGTTGAGGTCAATGGTTTAAGATTGGTAAAAACTCACCAAAGTTATGGAACTATAGTTAAAATTGACACTCTACCAGCTGGCACATACATAAGTATGAGAATAAAATACAGTTACTTAACATTTAAAGATCAGGTGCTATCCTTCATTTTCAACTCCTTCAGGTTTCACCAATACTTGTTAACTTTACTTTTTACAAGGCATAAGGCCTCATTTCAGACTCAAATACACTTTCCTCCAATGCATAAATTGGTCACCATTAGAAGGTCAGCATTTGATTATGATACTGTAGTATCAGAGATATCAGTTATTCCTACTCTGGGTATGTGGGAAATTCGTGGTACCTCAAATAACATAGTAAATGTTGACAAAGGTTGATTACATTAATCAGGGCCAGAGGGAACAGTGAGCAACTTCAGAGAGATCATAACAAGCTAGATGAATGGGCAACACCATGGCAAATTCAATTCTATGTTGATAACTACAAAGTATGCACACTGGAGGAAAACAAATAAATTACTCATACCCCTTACAGGGGCCTAAATGAATGGTATCAGTTCAAGAAAGTGATTTGTTATGTCACTGTAGACAGCTCAGTGAAAACCTCTGCTCAAGGTACACCTGCAGTCAAGATGTTAGGGTGCGTAAGGAAAGGGATGGTGAGGCATACAAAAAATGTGCCTTTACGGAAATGAATGGTGTGGCCTCATTTGGAAAAGCGTGTGCAATATAATTCACCCCGAGGATATTGAAGAAGTAAAGGGGGGTGTCAGAAAAGGTGATGAGAATGATCAAGGGCCCGGAAAAAGTCTTGTATGAAGAGACTGAACAGATATTGACTAGTTAGCTTGGAAAGGAGCTGACTAAGAAGGAACTAGGGGATGATCAGTTGCTCGGCACTCTTAGCCCTTTGCCTGGCTCTGGAGCTAACCGCGGCAGACGCCACCGGAAGCCACCGAGCTTCGATCGCCCGGTCGCGGTGCGATTTCGATTAATAAGGACTTTTCCCAGCTCGAGACGGTGCCGCAGGGCGGCGCGCGCGGAAGCCACTTTGCTTCTGGGCGCTGCCAGTCCCACGTACGGGTCGGAGCGAGGGACAAAATTCAAGCTTCAGGGGCTGTTCGGGCGAGGTGCCCCTCCCCAGGCGTTGATTTTATTCCGGCCCGGCTGGACTCCCCATGCTGCGATGGCTGATGGGAGGCGGCCGGGAGCCGCAGGGACTCTCCGAGGTAAAGCAGCAGCCCCGCCCCTGGCGGAGGGACTGAAGACGGATAGGGCGGGGGGCAGGGCGAAGGGTTGGGGGGGCAGGCTGTCCGCGGCGAATGAGGAGGGGGAGGGGGCAGGCAGGCTGTGCAGGGAGGGGCGAGTGGGAGCACGGTAGGCTGTGCGGACAGAGATGAAGGTGGGGGTAGGCTGTGCAAGGAGCAAAGGATGGGGGCAGGCTCACGCTGGGAGCAACTGGGGGCGGGGGCAGGCTGGGTGAGGAGGACAGGATCCCATCAGATCAGTTTTCTCTTTGCAGAGGTTCTCAAGGCTGTGGATCTGACACAGCTTCCCCATACTCAAAAAGAAACAAGCAGCCCTGGCTGAGCCCAAGCCTGAAAACATGCCAGGATTTCAGATCTAAGGGAGGCTGAAAGGCACCCAAAACGCTAGTGTGTGGAACACATACCTTCTGACCACGTTCTTTAGGGCACAACTCTGAGTCCCTATTAAAGGAAAGCTTGGGTCCTTTGACACTGTAAGGTCTTGGGAACCAGCACTGTGGCTCAGCTCCCTAAAGGTATTTAGGCACCAACTCTCCTTGAAATTAATGGAAGTGGAGGTGCCTAACCTAAACCTAATGCAGGAGGACCCTAATCCTGATGAGGCCAGTGGTTGTGTTGTAATAGAAATATTCAATAATAATATGGGAGTATGGAACATGGCATTAATTTGGATAATGGAGAGGGTGTTTGATGGGATGGGGAGCTTTTTTTTTTTTTTTTTTTTTTTTTGCAAGTCATGCTCTCTGGGGGCAGAACTGAAATTTGAACAGAGGGTTTTCACATAAGAGGGATTTGAAATAAAATGGTTCTACAGTACATGAGACGATGTAAACGGTCATTGGACTTGTGCACCTAAAAAGAGTATTTGGGGCTTGAACAATTTACCATAAATGACCCTTGACTCTTAAGTATTTATCCAGAATGAAACAGTTATTGGACAGGAGAGAGAGAGAGAATGACTCTAGTCCAGTGGTTAGGGCACCTTCTTGGGAGGTGTGAGACCACGCGTCCAGTCTCCCACTCCAGTAATTCTTTCCTTATTTGTCCATAGTGGGACAGATTCAACAGGAGAGACAGAAGGAGCCAATATCAGACTATCCTATAGTTTAGTGGGTAGAGCTCTCTCCTGAAAGGTGGGAGACCTCTCTTCGAATCATTTCTTCTCCTTTGGCAGAGATGAGGGATTTGAACCTTGGTCCCCCCCATCCCAGACTAGTGCTCTAACCCCTAGCCTAAAAGATATAAGATGGACACCACTTGTTACTATGTCCAGATTTTGAATGGGAGCCGATTCAGCAGGTGGAAACATAGCATGCAAATACATATTGGCTTGGTTCCCACACATGATTTAAGTGGACAAACATCTATTTTCCCCCAGTTCATGAATTGCTCTGGGGCTTAGGCAGGCGATAGATGGACATCTATCTCCTAGGGGAGGGATAGCTCAGTGGTTTGAGCATTGGCTTGCTTAACCTAGGGTTATGAGCTCAGTCCTTGAGGGGGCCATTTGGGGCAAAAATCTGGAGGTTGGGCCTGTGTTGAGCAGCAGGTTGGACTAGATGACCTCCTGAGATCCCTTCTAGCCTTGGTATTCTATGATTCTGTATACGTAGACTGAGACTGCAGTGTGTATGCCCCAAGGCAGAAATTTAAGTGCAGAGGAACTTTTATACTGAACAATTCAGCACTGAGAGAGGTTAGGTACCTACAGAATTTGGTAAGAGTTGTGGTTCACAGTGGAGCCTAGAACTGGGACTTAAGCACCTCAACCTGAGACTTAGGTGTCTAAGCACCTTTGTGGGTTGGGGCCTTACTCTTTTCATTATTCTACCCTTCCCTTTCTCCCCCCATCAATAACTCCATTTCCTGCCTGTGTACAAAACCAATGCAGTGATACATGCCTGGGTGCACACACAGACTGAAACAATAGTTCAAAGGTCTCAAGTGCTCCCAGTGGGGGTGTTGATTCAGATTCTCAATAACGACAATTTAAAGGACAACACTGTTAATTGACTGTGGTACCTTATGGTGCCATGAGTGGGTAGCAGTTGGAAGAGAACTACCTCTTAGTGGTTTTCTCCAGTCAAGAAACCCAGCAGAGCCTATGCATATAGCTCAGTGGCTCTCAAACTTTTGTACTGGTGACCCCTTTCACATAGCAAGTTTCCAAGTGCAACCTCCCCTTATAAATTAAAAACTTTTTAATACATTTAGTGCTATTATAAATACTGGAGGCAAAGCAGGGGTTGGGGGGGCTCCCAGCTTGCAACCCCCTGAGGGATCCAGCCCCCCAGTTTGAGAACCCCTGGTATAGCCAAACCTCACCAAAGCAGGTATCAAACCCAAGAAGTCCAGTAAAGCACATTTGATTGTTCAGAAAACAATCTCTACTGCTGGTGATGTCTCAGAATGAGATTTTATGGATGGAGCTTGAAAGAGCTCTAATACTTGCACAGAAAACCTTCAAAAGGCAGAGACATTATTAAAAAAATTAAAGCTTGGGGACTGCAAAATGGTGGCTTAAGATGTTTTAGTATGTTGTATTGCTCCATGTCCCTCCACCCCAATCTGAGCCCTGATTGGGTGTTATTCAGTGACAGTTAGTATTAAAACTGCAACACAGTGACCATAAGGAAGGGTGAGACTGAGCTTCTTGAGTCTCAGGTCAGTAGAAATCTTAAATCTGTGGTCCCATGGATAGAGCACTGAACTGGGAGACCTGGACTCTATTTCTGGCTCCGCCAAGTGACCTTGGGCGAGTCATGTGATTGGTCTGTGACAAAGATAGCTATCTAGGGAAGCTACACATTAGTCTGTCCAGTAGATGTTTTAGTGCTGCTGTAAAATAATAGGTCCTTTCTGAGTCTCAAAAGAATATTGAGGCAGTCCTGAAGGTATGAAGATGTTGACATTTTCTAGTAAAATTAAGCTGTAACTGTGAGAGTGCTCTGTCACTGAGTTGCCACCAGGTTTCAAGGTATCTAGCAATGACACCTGATAAAACAAGAATTGCACCCTACTGAGTTCCAAAAAAATGGTAGAAGTTTGAAGCACAAGAATTGTCATACTGAAGCAAGCCAATGGCTCATAGAATATCAGGGTTGGAAGGAACCTCAGAAGGTCATCTAGTCCAACCCCCTGCTCAAGACAGGAGCAATCCCCAGAGAGATTTTGCCCTGCTCCCTAAATAGCCCCCTCAAAGATTGAGCTCACAACCCTGGGTTTAGCAAACCGATGCTCAAACCACTGAGCTATCCTTCTCCCCCATCGCTTATACTAAATAAGGAAAAGTTAGAGGACTGCCATCAACATCATGCATCTAGTAATGCAATAGTATGCTATGGAGAAAGTGTCTTGCTGATCCTGGCTGGTGATCAGCTTATTTCATGAGCATGAGTGATAGCTCTTGTAATTAGCCCAGATGGTGTAACTGCAGATGCTATTCTTATAGAAATTGGGCCATTTTTTGAATCTTACTAAGCTATTGGCCTTAATTATTGGCCTGATAAGGTCCCAAGGGATAACATGTATTGCATGTCTAAAAGCATTTCTTCTTGTTTTAAACTTGTCTATCAGTTTTTAAAATGAAACTATTGGTAAGAGGGGACATCATATAGGGTTTAGAGACCTCACAGAAAAAATGCAGTTTAATGAGACATTTAAAGACATAGTTTATTGGGAGAGGAAGAGGATTCCAGAAAATAGCTGTTAAATAACCAGTTGCTTTCTTTAGTTAACATCATGACTAAAAACAACAAGAGACTGTTGTTTATTAGGTTTTTTAAAATCAGTTTAAATGTTGTACTATAACTCAAAGTACATTCCATAAAATAATCTACCTAATTTAAATAAACAGGAGGCAATCCTTTGTTATAATTTCCATTAAGGGAACAGATAGTTATGTTAAATTCATGTTTGGGGCTAAGTTTTACTTATATGAATGAACTATTTGTGAATGTATTTTATACACACACACACTATGGTAGATATGGCTGAAGACTTAATTAAAAATCAATTATATACATGCAAAGTGAAGTATTCATGATTGATGTCTCTTGATGGATTTTTAGAAATCGTCTGTGCAGAGCTTAGGTGAAGAACAAATACAGAATCCCTACACTGAACTCCTTGTACTGAAAGGTCATCATGATATAGTGAGATTTCTAGTACAAATAGATGATTGCAGGTAAGAGGTTGTGTTAATTATTGTATTACATCCTAAGGAATATATAAGTGGAAGTCTATGAAAATTAAGAAATATTTTAATCACTTTTCTACCAGAAATTAAATATCAGGTAATGTAGATCTAAATTAATGCATATATGTTCAGTAAAACATTAAATTTCAGTGAAATCACTTTTTGCTTTGAATGTAAACATTCCCCTGCAACTTTTGTTTCTTGAACATTCAGGTCTCTGGATCTGCTCCTATAACTGCCATATCGGCTATGTGGCTTGAACAAGGTCAAAGAGGAACTATCTGTAAAATGGGGCTAATGCTTTCTTATTTTAGAGGGCGTTGTGTGATTTGTAAAGCACACAGATCCTGGGGTTGCCTTTCACATTATTGCTGTCCCTTTCTGTACCTTTTCCAATTCTTCAGTATCTTCTTTGTAATCAAATACCCCAAACAGTACATAGTACTTTGACATGTCTAAGATGTCCCAATGTCCATTCAGAATGGATTTATCTGAAAATGAATTACTTGCCTTTCCTTTATCATACCCTCCCTCTCTCCTAGGCCCACCAACCTCTTTCCTTCTCCAACTATATTGGTCTCTTGGGAAGTCTTTCATGTCGCCTAAATCCATCTTTTTTTCACTATACCCACTGTTGAAACTTTGGTGCATTGTTATTTAATCTTGGTTACTGCTAGGATTACTTCCTTTCTAGCTTCTGAGCTTTTCACCCCATCAGTCTATTCAAAATGCTGATGCCAAAATACTCTTCCTCTCCCACTGCTCTGATCATTGTCATCTTTTACCCAGCAAGCAGTCACTGGTTTTCTTTTTCAGCACCTCATTCTAGTTCCACAAAGAGCTGGAAGCCCCTTTCAAAGTCCTGCATAACCTCCTCATCTCTTGTTTCCTCTGATTTCTTCCTGCCTCTGTTCTCAACTCCCTCTGTATCTCCCAATCCTTTTTCCTCTTCTCACTCTCAGCTTCTTGCCTTCATTCATGTACTCCTTAATGCTTTCATTATCAGCCCAGTTCTAATTTACCTTGTTTAACTGTTTGGGGTGAAATTTGGGTTCCAGGAAGGTGTGTTGTCTCATGGTTAGAACAGTGGTTACAGACCTGAGACGCAAGCACACAGACTTGGCATGGTCATTCTGAAAGCAGTGTGGGTGAGTGAAAGATTTGGCACTGATTTTTTTGGAGACCTGGCTTTTATTCCCACCTTTGCCTGAAGTGATCTTGTACCATCTCTCAGTTAAATTGTTTAGGCAGCAAGGGACATAATACTTGACTGCCTTCTAGGGTAGAGCTTTGCTCAATAATAAGGGTTGCAAAATGCCTAGAAATCTAAAATAGCAAACACTTTCCTCAAGGGTACAAGCACTTTGTTGGGGGATGACTCTCTCCTTCCTAGTGTCTGCTGATCAGGCAGCTGCATTCATCCAAATGTGGAATTCCCACACCATCTTATGCTTGCCAAAGTTTCACAGAACTGACAATTCTGAAAATATTTACAAAAGGGATGAACTTCTTTAGATCCGCAGGATACATGTTTTAAATTAAGCGTATGTTAGAACTATTATAGATAAGGAAATACATGCAGCTTATGAGTGATTTTTCTAAGTAGCATTAAAATAGGCCATAAAGATTCAAATAAAACTGTAAGGTTCTATTCTGGTGATTTGGATAGTCATTAGAGCAATTTCAGACTAGTTATTTTAATATTTCTTCATAGTACATATTTTCAGAATATGTACACTGAATAGATCTCAATCTTTGAAAGTCTGGCTTTATAGTAGAAATGCTGGAGCATCCTGAGGCAGAGTAGAGGCACCTGCTGATACTAACATATCCTCTATTACTTCAGGAGAGGACTATCTTCATTGCACTATATCAAACACATTGTGGTACTAAACAAAATCAATGTAAAAACCAGATGGAAGAGTAAGCTGAAGGATAGGATAACAAGTCAGATATGGATAAAAAATAGGTTACATTAATGTCTTTTAGGTGTTTAATATTCTGAGAGTTTGAACTGTTTAGAATAGTTTGCTTCATTGGATAGTAATTTCATTTTTTTTGTTTAGCATGAATATAGTAGTTAAACAGCTGATAACTTTTCACCTGCTTTCCCCTCGCCCCATAAAATTAGTATTTTTTTCAGAAACTGAAATGTTTTTATTTCATTTTTGAAGCTATCCCATTGTGGTTTTGTTAACTGTTGTAAGCCAGGCTTCACGCTTCAGGTCTTTAGATAATATCATCTTATTGAGAATTTTGCAGGAGGATTTTCTTGTTTTCTCAGTGGCTCGGCTAAAACCAGTGAGTGGAAAATTCTCAGATTGGTTTTTGAAGATACTAAATAAATCCTGTATCTGTCTAACAGACAGCTGCTTTTTTCTTTGTTTCTTTCTTATTTTTTGAACATGAAGTGAGGGTCATATTGATTGGAAGATCACTAAAGAAGGGTAAGCCTCAACAAGGGTCTTCCAAAAAAATGGATTGATATAAAATTGCATGTAATACCCTAGCATTTGACATATTAAACTAAACCGAGTTCATAACACATTTTAAGAATAGCTTTCTTTGTTGCTCATTTGACCATTCCTTGCTCCTCCAGGAAGCAGACAAGGTTATAGAGGATGGTGATCATGACTGGAAAAGAATCAGGTGACCCATGAAACTCAGACTTGGTGAACAAAATGTATACTGTAGAACCAGCCGTCCTACAGATATCTTTATATTTAAAAAGAAATCCTTTTAAAACAGGGAAAAATCCACCCTGTACATCCTATACTTGATGAATTACACATGCTTTCTCCTTCAAAGGTCAGGTTTCTTTTCAGATCTTTGCTCAAGTGTCAGTGTCCCATCATTAATTGAAGGATGGGTTTCCATATTTAAAGTGCTCATATCCAAAATGTGAGTGGCTGACTAGTTTGGTTCTGGCCACCACATCTCAAACAAGATATAGCAGAAATAGAAGGTACCCAAAGGTGCGAAACCAACATTAGTAGACGCATGGAAAGACTTCCAAATAAGGGGAGATTGAAAAGATTTTGTTCACTTAAGACAGGAGATGAAGAGGGGACTTGATAGAGGTATATCAAACAATGATGGTAAGGAAAAGCTACATTAGGCCTACCTATTGACTGTCTAATACAAGAGCAAGAAATATTTAAGTTTGAAAGGCAACATAGACTTACCTTATCGCAGAATATAATGGCTAAAAATGGACTAGGATTAAAAAGGGTGATAGTTTATGGATAATTAGAACATTCATATTACTGAGTAAAAGTTTAGAAGGGATAGAACGCTTATTTAAAATATAAATCAACCACTAGTACCTAAGATTAGAAAGAAACTTCCTCTATGGGCAGATTATTCTTTATTTGTCCATTATGGAGTTTCTTGTACTTTCCTCTGAAACCTCTGATAATTCCCTGTACCAGATACAGGACACAAGACTAGATGGTGAATTTTCTTGTGAAATTGGCACCTCCTTGCTTGAAGAAAAGTTCCCTCAGAGTGCTCAGCCGTGTTTATTTTTACTTTTTTATAGCTAACTTTTATAAAATACAATTTATGGTAACTGTTACTGGGTTACCATAGTAACACTTGGTTACCAATTTTTAAAATTTTAACAGATGACATTTTTATTAGCAAAGGATTTTTAATATTTTTAGTCATAATAAAAAACTTGTGAGCAACCTTGAGGTATTTAGAACCCAAGTTTTTTTTTTTGGTTTGTTAATTTTTTAAATTTTGATTAGCGAAGTTGCAATTGCAGACATTTGGCTTTGCCTATGAAAACGCTGACAATTATTCCTAGCTACGTGGTGGTCTGCTTTTAATTAATCGTGGCTCAATACACCCAAAATGACTGTGGTTTTAGTATGGTTTACTTACCCCCCCCATCTCTCACCACTATCACCTTTTTAGGGTTTTTTCTTTTTTTAAAGTCTTTTTGAGAGGACTTGAACTTCTAGTGTAAAAACGCTACACAAACATTTGTGTGAGCACACATTTATTGCTTTGATGTGTTTAATCCGGGGCTGTGGCCTAGAACAACTAAGAATTCAAATGTAGCTGTATCTCCAGTCAAGAGGACACAGAGGTCTTCAGATCATATCATTTCTGTTTTCAGTTGCCAGAGGTTGGCCACTTTCCTTAAACAGGGTGCATCAATACTAGGAAAACCTCACAATCTAGCCATAGTGCAGCTGCACTGACTGTAAACTACTAGTGTAGACAGGGCTTAGGCATGTTTACTGAGGGCTGGTCCACACTACGGGGGGGGAAATCGATCTTAGATACGCAACTTCAGCTACATGAATAACGTAGCTGAAGTTGAATATCTAAGATCGGATTACTCACCCGTCCACACCGCGCGGGATCGATGTTCGCGGCTCTCCCTGTCGAGTCTAGAACTCCGTTGGGGTTGATGGAGTTCCGGAATCGATATAAGCGCGCTCGGGGATCGATATATCATGTCTAGATTAGACGCGATATATCGATCCCCGAGCAATCGATTTTAACCCGCCGATACGGCGGGTAGTCTGGACGTGGCCTGAGGTGCTCTCTAGGTAAGGAAACAGGTCAAATTTAGTTGGGTTTAGGTAAAACAGAACCAAAACTCAGCTGCTTTTTCCTAGTGTAGATGCATGGTAAGATCTTTAGCTGGATTTCAGCAGGTGTTATGCATATCAGCATACATACAATCCCCTTGCAAGTTCTTTTGTACAGTTTAGTTAAAAAAAAATGATGTAAGATTCATGTACGCCTGGCCTGACTTTAACCCTCATGCTGTGTAAGTTGTTATATATAGTGCTCTGTAAATTCCTTGGCTAAATAAGAAGGCTAATAGACTATGATTTGGCTTTATTGGATATGGACCCCCCCACCCAATCGCCAATATTAAACCTAAGCAGTAAGATAACTGGATTCTGTAGTACAGGCTGCTATTTGGAATAGTGAAAAAATGTTTAGAACACATTAAAGAATATTCTCAACAATAAGAATATTAAATATAATGTGAGAGTTTTCACTTGTGTTTATTAATTAAGTCAATGATTTTGTTTTTATACAGTATTTGGGGCTTAAAAGGTACCTTTCTATGCTTCAGATTACTAGTAAAGCCAAAGTGATTTCGCTCCTTATAAATGAAATAATTTGCTCTGTTTAAGTAGTGATTATTGGTGCATAGCATCATACTGGAAATTTATCTATCATTTTCTTTATAGGTTTTGTTTTCTTTGTTCTTTACCAGATTTGCATCTGCAGGAGATGATGGAGTTGTATTTCTGTGGAATGCTCAGGTTAGTTTAGTTTTTGAATAGGTTATATTCTGTAATAAGGATGTGGATGGGAGGGGAAGTGTGGGGAGCTAATTTTGCTCTTGAACTGATCTAAATCAAGCATCAGTCCACTGAAGTTTAGTTGAGCTGTGTCTAGCATAATGTAAAATTGGTGCAAGGGCAGAATCAGTCAAAGAGAGTCTTAGCACAGTAGAAATAAGTTGAATTTTATAGACATGTCTGACTGAAACATCCTTGAATTGGTTTTTATTTTTGTTCTGCTTCAGAAAAGCTGGATGTGAAACTGAGAGTCTGAAAAGAGAAGTAAAAATGTGTATGAAAATATTCAGTGCAAGACGAAGTATTGGAAGCACAAGTGAAAATGTTTTCAGTAGCTGTTAAGATATTGGTTGCTGAACCTCTCAATATCAGACGACATGGTGAGGCCCCAGTCCTGCAAAGACTTATGCACTGTGCTTAATTTGTAATGAAAGAGGTACTGGGACTCGAGCAATGTTTTTTATTTTCATAACTGACACTGCAAGCCCAGAGGTGCCGGGGTATTATGAACTACCAAGCCTAGAGGTGCCATGGTTCAGTCCTGGAAGCCTTGGCACAAGTTAATCACTGCTGATGCATGAGCATAACTTTTTGCAGTCTGCCTACTCCCATTAATTAAAATGGGGCTACTCAGGGTACGTCTGTACTACCTGCCGAATCAGGGGGTAGTGTTCGATGTATCGGGGATCGATTTATTGTGTCTCGTCTGGACGCGATAAATGGATCCGCTAATCGACGCCCGTACTCCACCTTGGCAGGAGGAGTAAGCAGAGTCGACGGGGAAGCCGCAGTAGTCAACTCGCTGCCGTAAGGACAGCCGGGTAAGTTGAACTAAGATAGTTCAACAGTTGCATATCTTAGTTCGAACCCCCCTGCTAGTGTAGCCCAGGCCTCAGAGTGTAAAGTTAAGCACATGTGCAAATCTTTGCAGAATTGGGGCCTAATATAAGAACTGACTTCACTGTCACTCCCATGGAGTTAATGAGAGAAAGAGCTCTTAGTTGCTTGCCGTGGTACAGGTCTCACTCCAGCTTTTAAAAGTATATTGTTGAACAGTAACACTTGTCACAGGAATACTGCATTTTAGAGGTGATACTTCCAATAAAGAATAATAATAAACATGCTGTTTTCTCCCTATACAAGCTCATCAAAAAATGTGAAGGTAAGTATCTTGCAGGTTACCTGTTAGAGGATGCCTGATAAGTAGCTTAGATGTTTAATAGACTGAAAAGCAGATCAGTAAACTGTTTAAAATCTGAGTGTTAAGCTTCAAGTGAGGCAGAGAGAAATCTCAGAGACTAAACTTTTTATGAAGACCTCTTGAAAAAAGTTATACATAACATTTACAACAGTAATTTAAAATCGGAACAGGGGAACTTGTAACTTTCCTTCCTTTTCTGAAAAGTTTCAGTTAAGCATAACATTTCTTACGGAAGACATTTCATAACCCTCTAATATGAAACAAAATGATGTGAGAGAGAATCAATATTCCAGAAACGTATGTGAAAATGCACACAAAGCATTTATGGATGCATTTATGGATGGGTGTCCAACTTTGGAGTTCTGTTTTTCTACTTCTGCATACTTACATGCTTGAAATCACTCTTGTATTTAATAAAAACACAAATATGACATTGTTAATCACAAGTGTGCCATTTCAACTGTCTCTGCATCCCTAACTTTCATGCTGGGTAGTTAAGCTAAAATGGTCTCATGTTATGGGTGTAGACAACAGATACAATACTGAGTTTCATACAATAAATGGCAACAGTCAGATACTCTTGTTAATAAAGATAGTTTCAAGTAGGTCAAATGATTGTTTTAAAAAAAAGCATTCAGATTAGTTTTGCCAGCAAATTAGAAATAGTGATGTCAATAGAGTATAATGAAGTAAATTGGCTAACATTTAAGCTAAAAATGAAACTATTAAAATACATAAGATGAATATTTCAGAATTTAACTTAACAGGTGTTCAAGTGTTTCCAGTTATTAAATGTGTAGGTCTTTCATAGTATTCCCCTACATTCAAAGTAACAGGTTTATTTAGGTATAATACATCTTGGTAACATTTTCAATAGCACCTGAGTGACAGACTCCTAAAGTCCCTATTTTCAGAATTCACTTAGGCACCTAGGTCTCACTAAGATTTAGTCGATTTTGAAAATTTTACCTTTTAATATGCTGTATTTGTTTTTTTTTCAGACTGGAGAAAAGTTATTTGAGCTGCATGGACACACACACAAAATTACAGCCATTGCAGCATTTCCTTCATCTGGTGCTTGTGAAGAAAAAAATCATTTGATCTTAACGGCATCTGCTGATAGGACAGTTATTGTATCCTTAAATCTTCCTAGCATTTAACTGATTTTAAAGGGAACAATAAGCCTGGCAGCAGAGTGGGTGGCAATTGTTTATATTATAGTAGGACCCAAAGGCCCTTGTCAAGACTGGGGCTCTGTTGTGCTAGCCTCTGTTAAAATATAGAAGTAGACATGGTCCCTATCACAAAAATAATGAATATGTAACAAACAAGTGTAAATGTCACTGCAGAGTGTCTAAAGTTTGAAGAGTAGGTTAGTATTTAGAAAACCCCTGTGTCGTTACATTTTTATTTCTCAAACTCTGTCATCCAATTATAAACTAAACAGAGAAACATGTTATGACCTTTTATGTTTCCTTAATAAATGAATTCAGGTTTGGGATTGCAATAGTGGCAGGGAAGTTCAGAAAGTGTCATGCTTCCATTCCACTGTAAAGGTAAAGAAAAGTCCAAGTGTATTTTTAGGCTTGTGTATATAAATACACCCGTAGTGAAAGCTAGTGTGACATATGTGAAGACAGAATATTTTAAAATGAATAATAACCTATTTTAGTTTGCTCAGACCATTTACTTCAAAGGTAGTAGAATGACTGAGATCTAGCCACTGACAAAAGTTTTATTAAAAGGAAGGAGCTGGGAGCAACCATTTCCATTGTAAAAGATTGTCACTTTGAGTCTTGCAAACAATGATGGTGTTAGAACCAGATCTTTCAAATTGGACAGAGATAAAGCTTTGGGGCTGGAGTAATGCCTTTTGCTTGTCCTTTGAAATTCTGTTCAAATTTGGTTCGATTATAAATGGTTTACAATTGCTATTTCCCTTCTCTAACTTGTGTTCCTCAGGAAAATTTTGTTCATGTTCAGTTGTTTGGCATGGTCATTATGCTAGACACAGCTCAACTAAACTTCAATGGACTGATTCTTGATTTAGATCAGTTCAAGAGCAAAATCAGCTCCCCACATTCCCACTCCCATCCACATCCTTATTACAGAATATACCCCACTCAAAAACTAAACTAACCTGAGCATTCCACAGAAATACAACTCCATCGTCTCCTGCAGATGCAAATCTGGTAAAGAATAAAGAAAACAAAACCTATAAAGAAAACGATAAATAGATTTCCAGTATGATGCTATGCACCAGTAATCACTACTTAAACAGAGCAAATTTCATTTATAAGGAGAGAAATCACTTTGGTTTTACTAGTAATCTGAAGCATAGAAAGATACCTATAAGCCCCAGATACTGTATGGAAACCAAAATCAGTGACTTATTAATAAACAAAAGTGAAAACTTTCTCACATTACATGCTTTAAGAGATTCCTGAGGGTAGAGTGTAAAGATCACTTCGTCCCCAGGAGATCATGCTGCTCCATAGCCACCAGGAGTGGATGTTTCCACTGCTCCATGATAGACTTTGGGATCTAAGTCAGGATCCAAATCGGATGCTTCAGCCAACCATGTGATTATAGATGTATTGCAGTTGGTAGCCGGGGAGAGGCATGGCCAAAAATGACAACCCTAGAAATATCTTCTCAGCCATATGGAGTGGCAAGCTGCATTAATAGTTATAGTTAGGGCCCTACCAAATTCATAGCCATGAAACGTGCCATGGACTGCCAAGTCTGATCTCCCCTGTGAAATATGGCTATTGTAGGGGAGGGGCGGGAGGCTCCTGCTGTGGACTGGGGCTCCAGCTGCTGTGGACACAGCCCAGTATTTCCTCTTCCCCTGCCAGAGCTGGGTCACAGCCACCTTCAAGAACCTCCTACAGCTGCAGGAAGCTCCATGGCTGCTGGCTGGGAGCCCAGCTCTGAAGGCAGTGCAGAAGTAAGGGTGGCTGTCAGTCCCTGACCTGGGTGGAGGCTGCTGAGAAAAAACACATGTACAGCAACACCCCCCACACCCTGAAACCCTCACTCTGTGGTGCTGGCTTTAGAATTTGGTGCCTGGCCAGCAGCTGCTCCTGCTCTCTGGCTGCCCGGCTCTGAAGGCAGCACCCCTGCCAGGAGCAGCACAGAAGTAAGGGTGGCATTCTATGACTCCCCTACAATTGCCTTGTAAATCCCTGCCCCAACAACCCCCTTCTGGGTCAGGAGCCTCAGGGTTACAACCTTGTGAAATTTCGATGTAAACATCTGAAACTGAAATTGGCTTCAGGAGGCCAGGATTTCACCCTTTTGACTGGCTTTCAGCACCTTCAGGGGGACCTTTGGATGATGATCACCTCTGAAATCAGGCCCTACAGTCTGTTAGTAAAAATAGTGATGTTTCACAAGTGATTTCTGTATTCTGCAGGAAAGAGAGTTTAATGTATTTCATAGTACCTGCAGTTTTACCTAACTAAAGCTGATAATCATTTCACTGAAAAATTCCCCAAAGAACTTTTGTAAGGGCCATATATCTGATTTTGTTCTGCAGTGTTTGACAGTTCTTCAAAGACTGGATGTATGGTTATCTGGAGGGAGTGATCTATGTGTTTGGAACAGAAAATTAGATCTCTTGTGTAAGACCAGTCATCTCACTGATGCAGGTAAAAAATGGAAATGGTTCATTATAGCAGATAAAGTGAAAGTAAAATGGATTTGTATAACGATGCAAAATGAAACCTGGCAAATTCTCTTTAATTCTAAAGATAACATTATATATTAAAGCTGCCCTCTGTCTAGTTTTAAAAATGTCAACTTAATCATTTCAGAATTAAGGATACTTATAACCTCCTGTGCTATATGAATTTTAGAATGTCAAGTATCAATAATTGTACATTAACTTTGACTTGCTGGACTAGATCCTCCACTAGTGATTTATACATTTCCCTTGCAGAGGGCCGGATCCACAGACTAGTGATTTATACCTCTGTGAGGGAACTAGACTTTTTGTAAGTATATAGGTTCAAGGGTTTTAATTACAAGATTCAATCCTTTGTATAAACAAAAAGGAAAATTTTTGAATAGGATTATTAAATATAATATAATTAAACTCATACTGCTCTGAACTATTAGTAAATCAATGTAGTGTAAAATCATCATCTAAATATGTTTGTAAAAGCTTAAAATGCAGCAATGTTCCTAAGGCAGCTAGTATACTGGATTTTTTTGGTACATAGCTGGAGCCAAAATAGCCACATATACCTGTCATAAAATAGGAGAACAGAAATGTGTTAGCCCTATATACACAGGAGGATTACACAGATACACAATTTAATCTCCTACCTCAAAGTTTTGAGGCAAGCCTAGTATTACTTCCAGCCCTCACAATCTGCTTGTATTTTACTATTTATTCCTGGAGTGGAGATGCTGGAGAACTTTGGACATGTTAAAGATAACTGTACAGCATTTCAAACAGTTTGCTCTGAACCTCATTTTGTGTCTTTCACTCAGCATAAAGCTAGTTGTTCTTATTTATATTGCACTAGCACCTAAGAGAACTCTCTTCATACAGGGAACTCATTGTCCTAGCTACAGTTCAAGTGGACTGGAAGACATAGAAGCTACCCCGAAAAAGCTTGTGTGAAATCCTGGCCCCATTAAAGTTAGTGATTTCACCCTTACAGTCTTAGAGGACAAGGAGGATATGGCAAAGGGGAAGCAATTAACTCTGCACAATTTTAATGTGTATTACATACATTTCTTATGAAAAAAATAAAGTATATAAAAATGTATGCCTGTACCCAGTTGCCCCTTGACCTCTTTTCTGTAGATGGCACAAAAGTAGTGCTGTTTGTGGAGGGTTTTGAAGGAGGAGGAAGTAGTGGCCTGAGATCAGTTTGGGATGGGCATTTACTCCTAAGTGGCAACATGAAAGAAGATGAGACGCAGTGGGAGATAAGTAAATGGTCAAGGCTGGCATCAGTGGCAGAGGGTAGCAGAGGGTCTGAAAATGAGGGCAAAGATTTTGAACTTGATGTGGTGGGATAGAGGAAGCCAGTGAAGGGATTCAGAGAGGGAGAGCTATAGCCAGGGAGATGATCATAGCAGGTGTGAGGGCACAGGGAAATAGGGAAGCCAGAGAGGAGGCAGTGGTAGTAATTGATAGGAGAGGAGGACTTGCATACGGGTTTTAGATAGAAACAGAATATCTGATTTTAGAAATACTGTGGAGGAAGAAATGCAATATTTGGATACAGCCTTGGCTATGTGAACCAAGGGAAAGTGAGGCTTAGACAGTGACTCCCAGGTTATGGACCTGAGTGGGAGGATGCCGATAGTGTTGATAGAGACAGAAAAAGCAGGGAGTGGGAAGGGTTTGGGAAGAAGGATTGAATGTAATTTTAGCCATGTTAAATTTAAGTTCATAGTAAGATAGCCAGGAGAACATGTCTGAGGGACAGGCTAAGATGTGATGGAGGGGGAGAGAGACAGCTGAGGAGGGAGAAGGCAGATTTGTGAGTCATTATAAAGATGGTAGCTGAAACCATACAAGGTGTGACAACACCCAAGGAGATGGTATAGAGGGAGGAAGAGAAGAAAGGTCACACATTTGGGACCTTGAGAGCTATGGTCTGGCGCAGCAATATCTGTAAATACAGTACAGAACTCATTTCCCCCAATGTATCTATGAAATACATTGCAACTATAACAGTTACATCATTAAACATTACCTCAGTGGCCTGATTACAAAGATAGGCTTAGTTTTCATACGAGAAACATCACCTATCCTAATACTTGAGCTGGTCTGCCTTTGTTTTATCACACAAAATTCAAAAGCCAAGAGTTGGGCATAGTATAGCAGTTAATGCATGGGACTGGAAGTGAGAAACTCTGGACTTCTAGTTCCAGGTCTGACACGGACGCCTTCTGTGGCCTCAGACAAATCTGTTATTCTGTGTCTCAGTTTCCCCATGTGAGAGAGATAAATACTAGTTACTTCATAAGGTTGTTTTGAAGATTAGAGTAGAATCTCACTACTCTCCATTTTATCTGGAGAGAGAGCAGATACGCACGTAAAATGTCCTATATATGTAATCACTGCATTTGTATGAATTTACCTATTCTAACTTAATTGCCATAGGAGTACTATCTATCTATATGTTGCTATTCTACATAAGTGTGTGTAATCCTAGATCTTCAAAATTAGAATAGATAAAACTATACAAATATGCTTTATCTGTCTCTCTCTGTGTATACACACACGCGCGCGCAGTGTGGAATAGAAATTTGGAGTAAAGGGATACAAATCTAACTATATATAGACTTGCATTATTTGTGGACTCAGTACTACCTACAAAAATCAGTTGTGCTATATTTTACATACAGTGCATATAATAACAAAGGGAAATGCTAATTAAAAATGCACCCAAATCACACAATCATATCTGTAGATGAAGTATAGTATAGCGCTACAAACAATGCCAACACTTTGTAATTGGGCTAATAAAAAAAAAACAGTTATAAACCTGTTAAAGTGTATATAGTGTTGTCTGGTGGACATAGTTACAAACCACTGCTGTTCTTAATTTATGGGACAGTTTCCTGAGGAAGGGTTTGATGCTGTGAGGTGCTGAATGCCCTCAACTCCCATGTTCTAAACACTTTCCACAAGACTGCAAGCACTTAGGTCATTTAACAGTTGTAACGGTGACAAAATCCCTCGTTACAAGAGATTTGTCATATTGTCTGATTTTTTTTTCACCCATGAAAACTCATGCTCCAAAACGTCTGTCAGTCTATAAGGTGCCACAGGATTCTTTGCTGCTTTTACAGATCCAGACTAACACGGCTACCCCTCTGATACTTTAATTTCAGTGGGACGCAGCATCTCTGGAGATCAGGCCAACAGTGTTTAAAATAATTTGAATGATGTAGTGTGACAGAATGCTCCTGGTTTTTGTTTCTAACTTTAAAAAAAAAAGTTAAGTAAAACATACTGAGCCAGCCAGCCAGCAGATGTAAATTGGCATAACTCCATCAAAGCCAATGGAGCCTCGCTAATTTACACCAGGTGAGGATCTAGCCCATTATCTTTACTAAAGATGAACGTTGTTTGTAAACAGGTACTGTTAAAGTGTTTTGAAATATATATGAATTGATAAATAAATGTTTTATGATTTAACAGTGTATTTGTGTTGCCAGTACATAAGTGATATCAGTTTCCCTCAGTTGTGTGTTGAGAATGTGGAACGGACCTCTCTTATTAAAATCCATAATTTTTAGAGTTATAAAGAAATAGCCCATATTTAATTGCATTATATTCGTATGGAGAATAACCTTTTTTCCTTTCTTTACGGATGTTTTTAAAGATATCAGTGCTTTGGTTGAATTGCCTAAAAACTGTGTTGCAGCAGCAGTTGGCAAAGAGTTGAGTGAGTATATTACATTTCAACTTAATCTCCATAACCCTCTATATATTCATGAGGTTTGGATTTTTTCTTATATGCAGTAGTTTGCAAAAAAAACACATGGATTGAAGCATTTTATCAAAACCATGTAGGAAAATTGGAGCCAGGTGCCACTCTACCCAGCTGCCTCCTTTCTTGTTTTTTCCAGTATATATTTACCTGCATGTTTCCCGAGTCTGGTCTGCATGCTGACTATGTTTAATTTTTTATTTTTAAACTTCATATTACAACTGATGAAACTGGTGTTCTAAAAATGCTTCTGATTCAACTTTTTGGTAGAGTGTAATGCTCAATGTCTGATCCCCTTGCAAGTGAAGTAGTAAAAATGCAATTGGTGCTGTAGTACTGGACAGCCACTGCACTTTATTAAAAACAAACAAAAAAACCCGAACAACTTCTTTTGCTTGTTTTCTGCAAAGTTATGTCTCAGTCACTCTAAGCAGCACTTCTGTGGTGGGGTGAGATTCTCTGGCTTACTATTTGTTTCAAAATTAGGAATCAGGTGGAATTTTACCATTTCTGATAAAAGTATTTTTATTTGAATTTTATTTTGAGTGTAAGCGGTCAGATCGGGATGGGGGTGGAGTAGGGAGAGGAGAGATTGGGGGAGGAAATGGGGCGGATGTGAATGGACAAAAGAAAAACTGCTGTGTTCACAAAAACAAACTGGAAAATAAATTCAAGGGTGCATATTTTATTTTAAAAAGCCAGAATTTTTCAGATTTTTATTTTTAAAATTTTGTAATAAAGCTGCTTTTGGGTTGGGAAACCCTCACAAAAAAGACTGTCCTAAACTGTATAGTATATACTGCATTGTGTCATCTAAAGTGTACTTAATTCATAGTTGAGTTTCTCATTTAAACAGAGCTGCATTTTACTCTGTACAAATGATAATGCTTGTTTAGAAAATTTGTCCATCTATCTTAAGTAATTTTTAGGTTGGTAGTTTCCACAGAGGGATCTGAAGGTTGGGATGTCCTTGAAGTAAAACGCCTGGCTGACCATCAAGATAATATCCTCTCATTGGTCAGTGTCAATGGTAAGACTGATGCTTTATTAGTTAGTATTTCTAGTTATTAGTGGAATATTTTCAGCTATGAAGTTTAGTTTTGGTTATGGCCAGACACATAACTGGAACAAAGCTTTCTAACCACTAGAGGAACTGTCAAGTGGAGTTGTGAAGATAGTCAAATTTTGAAACGATATGTAGTGATACTTACGAAATCCTTACATCGTCAAAGGACTTCACAAACACTAACTCATCCTCACAACATCCCGGTGAAGTAAGTACCATTATCGCTATTACATGGATGGGGAAGGTAAGCCAGCTAGGTTGTGACTTGAGGAGCCAGTGACAGTAATAGAATTTGGTTTGTATTTTGTTTTTTTGCTATCTTGTTGCTGTATTGGAAGTTTAAAAACACCATTCTGTCATTCCCTTCCACGACCTCCTACAGTTGCTTAACTTAGATGACTATGATAAATTGTTATAATAGACTTTACAAAGTTTGAAAGAAATGTTACGTTGCTTTTTAGAAAAAAAAAGTTTGCAGCACATCATGGACACTCAAATCTTACAAAAAAAATCAAGTTGTGATTTTAGTATTGCTTTAAATTGACTTAATGTTCAATACTATCGCAAACCCATCTGAACAAACAAAAGACTCGGGAGTCTGAGCCAGATTCATCCCTATGCCGGCACAGGAACCAAGCTGAGTTAATGTGCCTTCCCTGTACAGAGGCTGCAGGAGCTGATAGAGCCCCTGCTGACAGATAGGGCAACTATCAGGCCTACCCTATCTTCGCCCCTGCTGTAGTAGCCCCTATGTTGGCCTGGGTACATCCTCTCCTGCTTCTCCCATGCTCCTTTGACCCTTCCCCACAATTCTACCTGTGCCCAGGATTCCTGTGGATGTGGCATAGCGGCTTCTTGCATCGGGATTATAGCGCCAGAGGCCATGGTGCAGTGTTGTGAAAAACTGGGAAAATGAAAACTTAGATTCTAGAACAGCAAGATCTATGGGATTTGTGTTCCCACAGTATTCCATTGGTTCTGATACCAGGAGTTGAACAATGCTGGGTTTTAAAAGGCAACCCACTAAGTACTCCTGCAGGAAGTGTCTACCATTATCATGACATCATACAGATGAGGCAACTCAGCCCCATCCACTAAAACTACAAATGGGGGAAAACCAGCTGCCATGACCCCAACCCCTCCGTGGACACATTGTTCAACACTGATGTGTCTGGGTTGCTAGTGCAGCCTTTTTCCCTCCTGTAATCTCTCTCACTCTGTCAGGACACTTACCTGTAAATATTGGACAATCCTGGCTGCTTTCCCTAACTCTGTTGAGGGCTCTGCAGATCTCTTCAGAATCTACTGACTGACTACACCTCCCATTTCGGGGTTTGAGAAGCCGTTAAGCCCTTTATTCAACCAGATTAAACACAATAGCTTTTGTTAACCTCTCTCTCTTACTCCAGGAGGGAAAGCCTAATCCTTTAAGAACCCAGCAATGCTTCCCTTCCTGATCATAGTCTAGTTCTCTGGCCCTCTCTAGTAAGCAGCCAACCAATGACTCTTCAAACTCAACCTACCCAAAGGTCCAAAATGCTCATCCTAGATTTCTCTGTCCTTAAAATTCACACACTGTTGGGTATGTCTCACAGCATACCCAATTTACAATTGTGCTTAACAATGCCCATCTTACACCACCACCTGTCATACATTCTAGGTTATCATAGTCCCTTCTCCACACCAAGAAATCACTTGTATATTCTGCCTGAGAGAAGAGGATCCAGTGAATCACCAATGAAGTATAAGTGTCTGTTCATGCAGAGTGAAGACAAAAAGCCTTAGTATTTGCACATGCTTCTGCTGGTGGTGCCTCTCTTTGTCATGGTGTACATCACAGAAATTGAAATGCTTTCGTTTCTGATTTGTTTTGCAAAACATGTATTTAAATTTTATATCAATAAAAGGAAATCAGATTACCAACCTCTTTGAAAGGACAGAGAATTTTACTTAACCAAATACATACTACAAATGCCAATCACTACCTTAGAAACAGGTTTTATCTAGCAGCTTTTTAGCTGTTGCTTTTGTAGAGCAGCTTCCTAGTTTGAAATAGATTATTTATAATATGTGGCTTTGTGCTTTTGCCTAGATTTGACTTTTGTGACTGGCTCTCATGTGGGTGAGCTGATAGTCTGGGATGCATTGAATTGGATAAGTCAAGTATGCGACTGCAACACATGGGACCCGTCTTTCCACACAGTCACACAACAAGAAATTAAATTATCACAAAACCAACATGAAGTTTCAATTCAGCATTTAACATCTGATGCGGAGGTAAAAAAATTTAAACAAAGTAAACCAAACAAAAAAAATAAAGTTTACCTTTATAATAGAAAGCAGAGTGTTTTATGTTAATGTTTTCAGTCTACTCTAGCAAGCAATAAGTGATGTTTGTTTAAAGTTTACTCAGCTCTCTTAAGAACTGGGTTTTATTATTTATTAATGCAGTCACTAGTATTAATATTTTGCTCATTAGATTAACAAGGTTACAGCAGTTACCAAATGCTATTTCTAAGTAGTTAAGTACAGAGAGTCAATAGACTCAACCTGAGAACTAGCAGACAGCAACAGTGAACAATTACAATTTAACTTGTTTTCATTTGTCAAAGGCTGATTTAATAAGTGTTTAAAGTTGGTTTTAAAAACCAAACAGGGTAGGTGTCTGTTTCAGTGAAATAAAGTTATTCCAACTGTTTGGAGCAGCAACTCAAAATTTGCCTCTCAGACAGTTCTAGCTGTAGGCACTTTAATAAACTAAATTAAACAAAGGGTATATTTACAGTCTGTTCTTGACTGTGAACATGTCTATAAATGGTAGTAAAAAATGTTCCTGCCTTTGTTCCAAGAGACTTGGCCGATGTAGTTGATTGAAAAGGTCGCAAAGAATTGCAGAGCTTATTATAATGTATCAGTGATAACACAAGGGTGTGCGTTCTTTCCAAGAAACTCAGCTCAGAACATGATTATTACCTTGTATGCAATAAAGCATCCTCAAGTTGTTGTTGTTAAGGCATGTTTAGTTAAATCAAGTTTTCAGTGAAAGGAGAAAATCCCCCACATGGGCTTGCAAACTGCTGAAAGGGAAATTGCTTAACAAAAAAAACAGCAACAAAAATTGTTCCCAGAAAAACCCTGTTGGCTTTTCCCCTTACTCTCTTCATCTCCTCCCCTCCCTACTGGTTGATGAGGCTCATCTCAGAATAATGACAATATAGTTGAATTTCAAAATTAAATTGGGAGGGAGGGGCTGAGATAACCCAGTATAAATTCAAATTTAGCAGAGTTATTGTGGAAATGAGGAGAACCTTGCTGGCCTGTAGACAAGAGGAAATGGATTAGAGGAAGGATCAGAGCTAGTCCTCATTGAAATCAATTGCACAGTTCACATGGACTCCAGAGAGAGTAGGCTTTGGCCTGAAAGAAATAGTCAAAAGGGTTTTTAAATATTTCCCTGCTATGCAGCCTGATGTTTTGTTTTGTTTTTTTTTTTTTAAATATTTCTCTCTGCTTTGTTTGGATTGAGTGAGGAAGCATCTCTATATGGGCAACTGTTTCTGGGTATGGGGCCCAGAGGGATTATAGTAGTTTGTGAGAATGTGCTGTCTTATGAGGTACATGAGTGGGAAAGCTGGAGGGGAAACATCAGAGGATCTCAGTACTCATCAGCTGGAAGAGAGGAAGGTAAAACAGGTACAAAATGGCCACTTTAGGTCTGATTGCTTGGTTCTGCCAAATTTACAAGACCAGTTGGGAATGCTGGGAAAAAGTTCCCAGGCAGATCTGACTATTCACGGTACATTTATTGAGTATAATTGTAAAGTGATTCTGCAGAATACTGCCCTATAGCTAATAATGGCTGCCATCCAAGTGGAATACAGTGATTATGCAAACCAGACATCATTACATAATGAGGGGAACTGTACAGTTTTGTTTTAGTAATTGTACAGCATCCCTACACTCTACTAAGATAATAACAGCTGTAACAGTAGTGCTTCCAGCCTTTGCAATATATGGAAGCTCTGTGGGGCAGGGACTCTCATTTTAGGAGCTCAGCTCTCTGGGGCTCATCTTCCTTAATGAGACTTCTTGATGCTACTGCAACATAAATAAAGAATAATAGTGATAAAAAATGTTGAAATGAACTGGCCCAGACCCCATAGTTCAGGTAAAATGGTATTAAGATACCTCAGAACATACTGTTTTCCTGCACTCATTCCGATGCTTTATTGAGGAAAGAAAAGTTTGCAAATCTTTGTGATAAAGCCAGCAGTGAACTTACATAAATACTCTCTTGTGCATGACAACTCCAGAGCGGTTGCTAGTGTTTGTAGTTTATACAAATTGGTTCTGTGTACAAGTTCTTCTTGCTCTTTGAGATATTAAACTTAGAGTTTTTTCTTTCTACATGTAGTTTTAAACTAGAATTAGCCTAAGCAGGTGTGATGGGTTACTCTATTCACTGCTGGTCAGAGCTGCTCAGAGGTGAAAGTAAGCCAGTACACCCTGGTCCCCTTCATGACTCAGTCCTCCAGCCAGGTCACTATGGTGGTTTCCCCTTCTGCAGGAATGGATCAAAGTTCTTGCTCTCTAGCAGTCTCAGGTAGTCTTCTGCTTTACTGCCTCAGTGCCACTCCCACAGCACCAGGCAGGAGAAGCTAGGAACTACCCTCTACTCCAGGTTCCAGCTCAGGAGTGCACAGTAGCCAAGGTCTGTTCCCTAGACCTTGCTGCCTTTGCCTGAGCCACTTCCATACCTCCTAGTTTTCCCTCCTCCTCTGGGTTGCCAGTCTCTTTACTCCCCCTGCCTAGGGAATAATTCTAGGTAACTCATCTCTGCAGCCCCTCCCTTTCTCCCTGCAACTCCCTCTGCTTCCAATTTCCTGTCTTGGATAAAAGCTCCACCTGTCCCTCACAGCTGAGCTTCTCTGTAAATAGCTGCATCCCACCCATGCAGCCTAATTAGATGATTGGGTCCACCTGGCCCAATTCAGCTTTTGCAAGGCAAGTGTGGGGGAGTGCACCTCATCACACACCCTCTCCCTCAAAGCTGCAACCAGGGGTGGGCAGATATTCTTCTACTCTAAATCACCTACCTGTACCTACTGCAGCTGGGCTCTCAGGTCATCCCTTTCTTGTCTTAGGCTGTAGCTCATGGTCAGAGACCTTCCTCCATAGCATCTCTGAGTTTCTCCTGCTGGAACTGCAGGTCCTGTGCAACCTCCACCCAGGCCTGCTCTGCAGTTAACAGCTTCTCTCTCACCTGGACCCCCTCCCCCCAGAGTCCTCCTTGCTCCCAGGCTCCGAGTTCCCACTGTTTTGGGGTTTGTCTCAGTGTTAGGCCTCCAGGGAGGACAGTAATTAATGCAGAGGCTCTTTCTTCCCTTCACATTTTTTTACCTGCCTCTTGGGCTTCTCCACTATTCTTATGAGCTCCTTACGGGCCTCTGGCTCTTTTTTCTCTTGCCTCAGTCCCTTGCCCTTTTTTGGGCTCTCTTTCCCCTGTGAGGGTCGATGCCTCTTTATGTAGCGCTTTCTCCCACACCAAAAGCAGGTCTTCCTTCAATCCAGACACTTATTGAGTGGTGTTCTCTGGGCCATCACCTTAGTCCTTGTCTCCTGGTAAGGCTCTTTGCTTCCCTCCAATAGGGGCATGCCCTCTTCAGGTGCCCCCTGCTTCCACAGCCATAACGCTTTGGGGTTGGGCCTCTGGACTCCTAGTCCTGGAGCACCTTTCCCATTCGTGGCCCTTAAAACTCCTCCTGCTTTCCTGAAGGATTCTGTACAGCTGCTGCTGCTGTTGACAAGCTACCTGCACCATACAGTCTTGTAAATACACTTGGGTTTCACACAGTCTCTGCTGGTTCTCTAATATCTATCCCCACATAACAGGGACCCATCACTGTTGCTTCTTATCTCCCCACTGTGGAAACAGAAATTCCGGCATGCACCCTAGTAGGGGACATCTTCCCACAGCAAAGAAAGTCTGTACTGTGGGCATTTCAATTTTGTCTTCATTTAGTGGTTCTCTCCCTGTTATGTACCCTTGCTGCAAGGTTCAACCGCATTATAGTGTCTCTCTGCCCCTCACCTGGGGATCTTGTGAGGCACAGTCCATTCCTGATCCCTCTGTCAGAGTTGACCATCCTGCCCACGTTCTCCATCAATTTGTGATGGGTTGCTCTACTCACCGGTGGACTGTGCTGCCTCCTTGTGGTTCTGGGGATTAACTCAGGTAGGTCAATGCTCCTTCCATCCGTTTCTCCTCTACAACCTCTCTCTTGCTCCAGGAACCGCAGCGTCCTCTGCGTGACTGAGCCTTCTGGCCAGGTCATTATTGTAGTTTCCCCTTCCAGGAGGAGTGCATCAAGGTTCCTGCTCTCCAGCAGTCTCAGGCAGTCTTCTTTTTCACTGTCTCACAGTGCCACCGGGCTCAGCCTATACTCCAGGTTCTGGCTCAGGGACTCTCTACACAGCAGCAAAGGTCCATTCCTTGGACTGCTGCCTTTCTCTGAGCCGTTTCCATACATCCTAGCTTTCCCCACTCCTCCAGGTTTGGCAGTCTCATCACTCCCTACTCCCAGGGAGAAACTCATCTGTGCAGCTTTCCCTGCAGGACCCGTGTGGGCAACACACCCTATCACAATAGGTTAACACATTTTTGAATAAAAATATTCCATAAAAGAAACAGTTGCTGCGCTTTGTGAATTTGTTATATCACTGTAGCCAACTTGGAATTCAGCATACAGAGGAATTCCCAATATAATTACAAGTACATTTTTATGCTTTACTAATTTTGTTGCAATGATATGTAAGATCTCCTACCCAATCTTCCTCTCTCATCCAGGAAGGGTCAAAGCTTTTCCAATCGTTTGATATTTTTATTCTTCAGAAGGCAGTGCATTAATGCAGGTTAAAAGGATAGGTTGAGCCCGGTAGCAGTAGCTTTATGATGTCATAGTACCACTGGAAATCTGTTACACAAAATAATAGTTTTATGTCTGTATCTGTGTAATGTTCTATTGAATTTTCTTTCCAGTGTGTGTTTGCTGCTGTTGGGAAGGGCATATATGTTTATAACCTTCAAATGAAGCGTGTGATTGCCTGCCAGAGAACTGCTCATGACTCCATTGTATTGCACATTGCAAGACTTCCAAACAGGTACAAGTCATGGTAAATTTTGTAATGCAGTAAAGAAATGCAAGGCTCAGAAAGCTGGCTAGGGACAACCTGCAAAGCTACATTTAACTTCCCAAGGCAGCATAGGGTACCTGATCTTTGGCTTGATCTGCCATAAGAAATAGCATTGTTTTCCATTTTGAAAATACACCATTATAATTTGATGTGGAATAATAGAATTCAGCAAGCTTAGTACACAGCTTTCAAATTAAATACCTTTTGCTTTTTTAAATTCAAATCTAGCAAAATAATTAGTCTCCATTATGGAAATATCTTTTCACACTTGCATTTAATAAAGCAAAACAAAGCCACATGCCAAACTCATTTAGACATTTCTGTTGCTCAAAAACAGCCTAATTAATTTAATGAACAAATATTGAACAGAAAATAATCACTCCCACTCTTTGTCATTTAGTGCCAAGTGTCTAGCAGGAGCTTAATGTTTACAGATGAATTACAGATCCATCAAAATAGAGCTAAGACAAGACAGTTGGTTGCTGTAGATATCTCTATCTAATAGCTATGTTGCCATTCTCCACTATCGTTTTATGGAGATGTCTATCAGAAGGTAAAATAAGGCCCTGATCCTGCAAACACTTGCACTGTGCTTAACTTTAAGCAGTGAGTAGATTCACTCCATTGGATTACTTGCACGGTTAAGTTGTTAAGACTACACACATGCATTAGTCTTTGCAGATCAAAGCTTGCATTTGTTTTTATAAAGCAGTACGTTTTTAAAAGCATTAGGTGGGATTGCAAATTTGTATAGTTTTATACTAATTTTCCTGAGTTCACTATAATTTGTCCTTTTGCAAAAGATCTCTCAGCATCATGTTAAATAATAACTCTTAAGAGTTACTGGTAATAAAATTGGGTAGACTCTTGGGGGATTTATTGTACCTGCAGTGAAATTTTATGTCGATTTGTGCTAATATGTATCCATGCTGGTTCTGTTTCAATATAATTCCTCATTTGGTTGGACAGGCAGCTGGTATCATGCTCAGAAGATGGCAGTGTTCGCATTTGGGAACTACGTGAAAAGCAGCAGCTTCCAGCTGAGCCTGTTCCAACAGGTTTGTCTATAGCTCCAGAGAGAATTGGTTATATAAAAATGGTGTTCAACAAATACCCACCCACCTATGGACCCCAAAGTTGACCGTACAAAACTAGAAGCTCCAGAGCATAGCATAAAAAAAATGAAACTCTGACATGCTTGCAGTAGGGGCAGCTTTCACGGAAAATGTTGTTTTTCCTTTATTCTCTCTCCCTCGGAATTTATAAGCAAAGATACCAGCTGACTGAAAGTCTTGATATGCATAGCCTCACCTAGAAAGTTCCTGCATTGAGCTCTGGCCAGGTAGCCCCCTGTACACTGAGGAGCCCTGTTGAAGTCACTGGGGTTCCATCTCGTTGCAGAGATCCACCACACAGACTCCCCTTCGAGTTTTTGTGCTTCCTTAGGGTCTTTGCTGAAACTGAGTGAGTATATTTAAGCCCGTTTCTCTGTTCATAGAATATTCACCAGCAGATCACAGCTTCCTCAGAGAGTCATGCTAACTTATTTTTAATTTTTGAAGACTTTTTTTTACTCTCTGTATTGATTAGAAACAGTTCACTATGAATATTCTATACTCAGTATTCAAAATCTGAGCTGTTGCTCAGTTGTGATGCAATACATGATGTATTATATGAGGTAAGAATGTTTATGTTTTCATATAGGAGGTACATAATTTTTATAATCAGGTGAAAATGCTACATGGTAGGGGGATAGATGGAGTTGTTCTGTTCCAGGGATCGGCAACCTTTAGCACGTGGCCT